>NW_014039752.1:11728-14506 GCF_001186125.1 Sphaeroforma arctica JP610 | reverse complement strand
TATGTATATATAAATAGAATATATATATATATATATATATATGTATATATAAGACACGATACATTTTCAGTACAGCGAGTTCCAATTTATGTACAATGCAACCCATCCAAACTCTCTGAACCTCCCACTGACGTGTTGTGCTGTCTGTAACCTTGTTTCTGCCACAGCCATTGTATATATCTATGGATTACGGATTATAACAGTATACCCCACCTACCCTCTAGGTGAGTCTGTTGGTGTTTCAAGCACACTACTGCGACGCCTGGAGTCATGTAGACTGGCTTGTAATACATACCTTTCACGCACGCGTGCCAGATAAGCCAAAGCCTACGAACTCATAGCCATACGTTAAACTCTAACTGATAAACCTGACGTACCGAACTGCTCTACAAATCTATCTCTGCACTGCACCTCTTGTTTCATTTTAGGGCCGATAAACACCAAGAGTCCGAGCGCGCAGGTGCAAGGCGAGTGGATCTGACTGAGGTCCTACCAGCGGTTACGGCTGAGGACTGTCCTGTCCAGGGACCGTTTGGGGTTGTGGACAACACACACATTGGCAACATAGTGGATGCGCGTCTCGTAGATGTTAACGGTAGGTAGAACGGCCTATGATCGCTTATGATTGCTCTGGGGTGGATATGTGTGTGGGTGTGTGGTGCCTATTTGGAATTGTTTTGTCGTGTGTTTGTGTAGTACTATCACCACTTAAACGCTCTGGTGTCGTGGCACAAACACACATTAGCAGGATTGTGGATGCATGTCTAATAGACGTCCTTAATATATATATATATATATATATTGCACTTATCATCAGCCGATGGTGATTAGTCTCCCGTGGTAGTGAACCCATACCTACCGCTCCGATTGCTGTGTGTATATAAATGTGTGCCTGTCTACCCCTGCGAGTCCGTATCTGAAGACGCATGAGCTCTACCCGTGCGAATACCACACTGAGCCTCAGCCAACACATACCCTCAACACACACACACACACAGACGCGCACGACCCAACTCTTACGAAGCAGCTACTGTGCACCGCCGGAGTGGACAAGACCGTCGCACTCTTTGAGATACAAACCATGGAGCCAGACCACATCGCGTACTCGCGCACAGACACGCTAGACCACCACAAGGGGTGTGTGGTGAGTGTGCGCACGCACCCGCAGATGGCCACTCACCCGTATGTGCTCTTGTGTAGCATGGACAAGACCGCGTCTCTGTACAACACACATACGGGCGAGGTAGTGCAGGTCTTCCCACAGCACACCAAGTTTGTGACTGTGGGCCTATTCTCACCTGGAGTAGGGGCGTATGTGGTGCTGGGCGGCAGCTACGACCAGACGGTTAGCGTGCACAGATGGGATGTGGAAAGGGATATGTACGCGCACGTGCACACGCTGAGCTTCAAGGGACCGGTGGAGAGTATGTGCTTCAGTCCAGACGGCTCTGAGCTGTGTGTGGGCGTACGAAACGATCACTGCATGCACTTCATAGACTTCTCGCCCACCGGAACGGACAAAGGTGTACCGAACTTCGGGCAGCTGGCACTCAATATGAACAGTCTCAGGGACGATTGGGTTAGTTTCACGCCCATGGATGTGTCCTACAGCCCCAATGGGAAGCTGCTGTTGGTGTCTACCGATAAGAACCGCCTGAACTTGTACCAACGAGATCAGATGGCTCTGGTAGGTTCTTGGGTAGACTGGAGTTTAGTTTGTGTCTGTGGCTTATCTGGGTGTGAGTATTAGTATGGTATGTTCGTGGTCAGATTTCCCATTTTCTGCATCGTATCACTCCCGCTGGTAACAACGAACAATCTAACAATCTACCTACACGCTCATTCTATAAATAGATCACCAGTTTCTACGGCTCCAGCAACGACGAGTACAGTCAGCCCAGACACAGCTGGGATCCTTCATCACGGTTTATATATCAGGTGAGCACTAACTGTGTATGTGTGGCTTGTCGGGCACTGATATTCTACCTACAGTGGTCTACGAATCAAGGGAGTGTACTAGTGGGCTGGGTAGGTATATAGCCTCGTGTATGGTTTCCTTATGCCCCCATCCCTGTGTAGGTAGGCCCATCTGCCTGCAGAGTCTGTCGTTATTGTGCGAAGCCAAATGCACAGTTGGGTGCACACACGCTCGAGCTAAGGTGTATATACCGGCACCTATGCTCAAGGTTACACACACTTGTACCAGTACGTACATATAATGCATATATAGTGCAACATTACACACACACGCGGGTTAAAGTGTATTTACCGGCACGCATGCTCAAGGTTACATACACTTGTGCCCGTACGTACATAGAATGCATATACAATGTCCGTATCTGCACAAAGTTTGAGACAGTTTTGCGAAGTAGTTGACACCCATTTCTGTGCAGGAAAGCGATCCATGATCGGCATAGACAGACGGTTAAGCCAAAGTGGCGATATGACAAGTCTATCTGTGGTGTCTGCGATTGTTTACAGAGGGGTTGTCCAATGTCTGGCAAGTGTACTGACTTACTTGTGGTCGTATCTGTACAGGCGCACGCACTTGATTTTAACTCACATTCGCGTTTTCATTGGCCGCTTGTTAAATTTCTGCTCATGCCTTCAACCCACCCACAATCAGACCTCACAAGACTACAAGATCTACGGCTGGAACGTGCAGACACAGCAAATCGTGGTGACACTCGAAGGTCATACCAAACAAGTGGTAAGCGGGTGATTCTATGCCAATGCCAAGTGTAATGTATTAGCGTAGGTATATAAGTATACGAACTA
>NW_014039752.1:9097-11708 GCF_001186125.1 Sphaeroforma arctica JP610 | reverse complement strand
AAGTGTAATGTATTAGCGTAGGTATATAAATATACAAATGTGTCTACGCGAAGGCCATACCAAGCAAGTGCTAAGCGGGTGATTCTATGCCAATGCCAAGTGTAATATATTAGTGTAGGTATATATATATACAAATGTGTCTACGCGAAGGCCATACCAAGCAAGTGCTAAGCGGGTGATTCTATGCCAATGCCAAGTGTGATGTATTAGTGTAGGTATACATTTATACATATGTGTCTTCGCGAAGGCCATACCAAGCAAGTGGTAAGCGGGTGATTCTATACCAATGCCAAGTGTAATGTATTAGTGTAGGTATATATATATACATATTTGTCTACGTGAAGACCATACCAAGCAAGTGGTAAGCGGTTGATTCTATGCCAATGCCAAGTGTAATGTATTAGTGTTGTAATATGGGTGTGGTCCACAGATAGTAATGAGCTTGAAGGCTCGTGTGCAGAACTGAATTGTGTCTGGTGCATGCTTGATGGTTCGGATGAATGAGGGGTGATTTTTTTAGAGTGATGGAGGCATGGAGAAATGTTATGTGTCTTATGATATTGGTTTATGTCTACAGCTGATTTGGTAAGCGTAGACCAATAGAAGAGCATAAAACATTTAGTAGTGTAGTTGTAATAGTATGATGGAATATATGGTGAGAAAGGAGAAGTTGCGTCAGTGACCAGAGGGTCTGACGGCAGGCAACGTCTAGCTTTAGGTATATATGTCAAGGTTGTGGGATGATCAGTCCTCACAACCATGTAAGCTATTACACTACTTTGATCCTATAAAGTACAAACATTGTTTCACTCTAAACCGTTCGTGAATTAAATTAGTTACTCACAGTGTAGGTATATCTATTTACACAAATGTGTTTACGGTTCAGTTTGATTGGGTGTTTAGGGTTTAGGGGTCAGTTGTACTATTGAGGGTTTAGTCTTTAGAACAATTGCATTCAATACGACAGATACCACCCGTTGCTATACACCATTGTGTGTCTGTACGGCTACTTCAGGTTAGTTTTATTGTTTAAGGTTTACGGTTTTGTTTATTATTTAGGGTTTAATATTTTGTTTATTATTTAGGGATTAGAGCTTAGTTGGATTATTTAGGGTGTAGTCTATAGAATATGCACTTGCATTCTTTACGACAGGTGCCGCCCGTTGCTATACACCATTGCGTGTCTGTACGGCTACTTCGTTTCCTGTAGAGCGCATGTAGTGGGATCTGGCTGATACGATGGCCACACCTTTGTGGATGTTGTTAGTTGCTGGCGCACTGACGTATTCCAGTCCTGCAACCCGTTTTGTTGTTTGTTTTCAGTTTCTTTGTGTCCTGTATTTTTTTTTGGGCTTTTTCTGTCCTGTTTCGATTTTTGACCTTGACATGATCGGTATATCCGGGGTTCAAAACTGTACTGTATATGTCGGTAGGCAGTTCCCAACCACACCAAATCAAAACTGCACGCCCCTTACACACAGACACTCTGAAGACAAACAAGTACATCTCACTGCATCTGCCTTAGGGTTTAGGGTTTCGCACGATGACCCAAACTAACAGCGGCACTTCATAGGCTGATGAGCTACACCATGCACCTCCTCGTAGCCAAACGAAGTGTCCTATCGCTAATACCCTAAACCCTAAAACATAGGAGGGGCAACGCTAAAATAGGTAGACAGTTGTATATACACACCAAAATAGACCCAACTTTCGCAAATTAGTAATTTTGAGCATAGGAGGGGTAGCCCTAAGCTAGGTAGACAGTTTCATATACCACACCCAACTCGACCCAACGTTCGTAAAGTTGTACTTCTCAGCCCACCACCACACTCTTCCATCCCTTGGCAGCGCAATCTCAGTGGTTATACATCGGCGGATGGGTGCTTCATACTGGTGTCCTGTGCCTACGACAGTACTATCCGACTGTGGAAGTAGTGGCTGGGGCAGTGTGAGGTGTATTGTGTGTACTTGAAGGGTGCTTAATACTGGTGTCCTGACCATCCGACTGTGGAAGTAGTTGTTGGGGCAGTGTGAGGTCTATTGTCTGCACATAAGGGTTGTGCGTGTAGTACAAGTCATTGAAACACCAAACTGAAGAATAGACGATATACAACCGTATATTGTGCAAGTATGTAGATGAAGTTGTGCTGTACAGCTTTTTCATCTACTGTTTAGTCGTCGGTTGCGTTTAATCCTATTGGCCATTTGCATCGGCCGTGGCGTGTCTTGTGATCATCAGTGATAGTCTCCCGAGTGCTTCGTATCCGGTGGCTACGATGGACCAATCTGGGACTCCCTTTGGTTGTACAGAACTACCTTACGATTATTATTGTATGGCAAAGTAGTTCACAAGTACCTTACAAGTCTTGTATAGCAAAGTAGTACAGACCTGCCTTACGATTGTTATTGTATGGCAAAGTAGTTCACAACTACTTCTTATATGCCCAGTCTGTATTTGACCTGGAGTGTTCGTGTCTATGTCCACTGCGGTATCCACTCTACTTCTGCTCTGAATTTACCGATGGCTCGTCTGGAAACCGCTGATATCACCGACCTATGGCGGCATATGTTATCTGCTGTCAAGTAGAACTAACTGCAATACCGTGGTATC
>NW_014039752.1:2628-5035 GCF_001186125.1 Sphaeroforma arctica JP610 | reverse complement strand
TATATATATGTAATAATTGTAGTAATACTATTTGTAATAATAATAATACTAATCATAGACATGCGAGTGTCTATTATACATGGTGAAAGCTATGACACCGTCCTGCTTGGGCTGCTACAGTGTATCGTATGCGTTTCAAAAAGGGATCACGAAGTTTCAAATAAGCGTGCACACGTCGCTGTACTCACCGTCCCTTTATATGTCTTCATTTGCCTATCGTCGATCAGCCGTTATGAATGGAGCTAGACTGGGCCTGTTTGAGCCCATTAAAAGCAAACTAAACGAACTGGACGTACATGGAGAGGTATGAGGAACTACACGTTGTTGACGAGAACGACACGTTTGTACGTATGGAATACTATGCACAATTATATTATTACAATTAGATTATTTTATTTATTTATCAATAGGTACGTGTGGAGTATTGCTGAAGTGTTAAATTCGTATCTCTATACCAAACGCGTGGATAGTATCGCGAGGGTACATAAATCATATGCTCAATGGTATCTAAATAGGCACACTCTCTGCAGTAGTATGCCAGCGTTACAAGTATGTCGAATTCTCGAGTGGAATGATTACGTCCTTCACTATCTATTCGATTTCTTCGTCTGTCACGCCTTCAATATCCTGCTAACGCTTACACAAGAATGAGATAATATGCATTCTTCACAGTGCTAGCAGCCCTTACGCCTGTAGAGCTCTACCGATGATGTGGCTCAACGAAGCCGCCGTTTCAAAACGATATAATCTCTATTTTGTACACTCACCTTACATACCCCCATTGTACTAAAGAATAGAATCACCTCGCATCGACTTTGTGAGCGATAATCAATGACCAAATACATAACATAGCAACGCAAAGCACAAAATACATAGCATAGCAACGCAGCGCATGTCTTCATATGATGTGTTCTGTTGTTTCTGACAGCACGTACTGGGATGTCGAGTGCTTGCTGGCAGCTCAGCGGGTGCCATCGGAGCCGCCATTGGCTCGCCACTATATCTCGCTAAGGTATGTATGACTACGCATGTGTAGTCGATGTGCATGTCTTCACACTCGTTGAAGTACGTTCTCCAGGCGATTCCGCTCTCGATCCGATATTCGATATGTATACACTTACATACATCTTTGTATGTCAGATTGATGTGCATAGATATTGGTTCGAATCGACACTGATGCCTGTGCTTGGCCGGAACAAATATTATTGAACCTTTACCTCTGCACACTGGTGGGTTGCTATACAGACTAGGATGCAAGCGAAGAGCTCTGGCAAGTACCACTACAAGCATACCCTGGACTGCTTCAGGTATACACAGTGGGTGAACCTGATTGTTTGAAAGCAGCGTCTACTATCATGATACTAAGGGAGCTTAGGCCATATTTGGCTATTATTGGCTTGCATCAAGCCGATTCAGGGTTTTAATTAGAAATGTCGAATTGTATGCGTAAATGCACATGTGTGAAAGAACCCTTTTTTTACCACACACATTAGAGTACACATGCTTGTATCTCGCATCAGAAGAGCCGCTTGCATCAATTTCAGCATGGCACACCATATACTGTGCTGGAAGCGATCGATGCAGCTGAATTCTGGGGGTGTGTAGCAAGTACTTGTGTACATATATAGATATCTGCAGGCATCAAAACATTTCAGGAATGGTATTTATAAATGTGGTTATATTCATACGCTTCTGCATCTTCCCATTCGGGTAGGAGCATATACGCAACGAAAATACTCAAATAGCTTCAATACCTCATCGAAAATCAGCTTTACACAGGAATTATATATATATATATATGTATGTATGTATATATATATGTTTACATATATATATATGTGTGTGTGTGTGTGGTTATATTCACACGCTTCTATATCTTCTCATACTTTTAGGAGCATATACACAGCCGATGGCATACGGGGGTTGTGGCGGGGTGTGACCGCTTCGATCCCAAGAGTGGCGGTTGGATCGGGTATCCAGTTATCGACTTATGACACTACTAAGGTATGCTTCTGATATATGATATGATACTACAGTTAAATACGTATACGCTTACCTCGTTACGTTATGGTAACCCAGAGGAGCATATGTTGATCGTAAACAGGTAGAGTATTGGTATTGAAACGGTGGATAGAACAGGTCTGATCTACTATGAAGGACAGTCGGACTATCCTATATTATGAAATAGCTATATGAGATATTTATCTATAAGCCACACCCCTGTCTGCGTCTACAATACTTTATGACACCACTTAAGTACAATTGCCTTATGATCATCTTGTACAACCTATTGATACCGTTATTCTGTCTACGTCTACTATACTTCATGACACCACTTAAGTATAATTGCCCTATGATTATCTTGTACAATCTATTGATACCGTTATTCCATGGGGCTGCTGAATAG
>NW_014039752.1:0-1966 GCF_001186125.1 Sphaeroforma arctica JP610 | reverse complement strand
CGCGTGTGTGTGTGTGTACGTATTTTTAACCGGTTGCTGGCAGTATCGAGTTCGAGCAGTCGGCTGCAGTGGTATGTCACCATGAGCAGATAGGCAGTATATGCATAGGTGCAGGTGCATGCATGTACACCTGAACTCGAGCCCAACGACAATGAGGACACAACACACTATTACCGTACCATTACCATGAACCTGAAGTCTCTGAGCGCGCTTCATCTCTTTCTTAATACTCTCATATGAACGCTCGAGTACAGTCACCCAGGTTTCTCCGCTAAAGTCAGCCAGGTTTTTCCGCTACACTCACTCGGGGTTTTCCGCACCTCGTTTCCTTCCAAAGTCCGATTGCTATCACTCACAATAACACTATCTTGTTTTGCATTGGATCCATGCGGCCCTATGAGCTGCTTTCACTCCTCTTCTCTTGACATACACACTACCTTGTTTACATTGGATCCGTGCAGGCATATGTGGTGGACTATACAGGCATGGAAGAATCCAGTATGTGGACTCATGTCACCGCCAGTCTAGTAACAGGAGTCGTGGTCACCCTGGGCATGAACCCCTTGGGTATGTCTGGCACACCCTACGTGGGCTGTATGCGTACTAATTAACGTATTGTCGTTCTATAGTTTGGGTATGTCTGTCACACCCTACGTGGGCTGTATGCGTACTGGTTAACGTATCGTCGTTCTATAGTTTGGGTATGTCTGACACACCCTACGTGGGCTGTATGCGTACTGGTTAACGTACCGTCGTTCTATAGTTTGAGTATGTCTGACACACCCTACGTGGCCTGTATGCTTACTGGTTAATGTATTGTCGTTCTATAGTTTGGGCATGTCTGGCACACCCTACCGTGGCCTGTATGCGTACTGGATAACGTATTGTCGTTCTATAGTTTGGTCTTGTCTGACACACCCTACGTGGGCTGTATGCGTACTGGTTAACGTATTGTCGTTCTAGTTCTGTAGTGGTCTCCTGCGTTGTTTGGTATCGCTAGATGGTGTACAATGGATATAGCGTTCATGTACACGTGAGTATCAGTTGACATCCGATGACCCTTCTCACGCGTGTGGTTCACTGCGGTTTGTTGGTATCATCGACACGCTCATACAACCTATACGAATGCATTACCTGCTATCTCCACAGATGTTGTTTCCATCTCATCAACACGCTCATACAACCTATACAAATGCATTACCCGCTATCTCCACAGATGTTGTTTCCATCTCATCAACACGCTCATACAACGTACACAAGTGCATTACCTGCTATCTCCACAGATGTTGTTTCCATCTCATCAACATGCTCATACAACGTATACAAATGCATTACCTGCTATCTCCACAGATGTCGTTTCCATCTCATCAACTCGCTCATACAACGTATACAAATGCATTACCCGCTATCTCCACAGA
Organism: Sphaeroforma arctica JP610; assembly: GCF_001186125.1. Lineage (NCBI taxonomy): Eukaryota > Ichthyosporea > Ichthyophonida > Sphaeroforma > Sphaeroforma arctica. Next base: position 548 of record NW_014039752.1, on the reverse strand, counting down.
TGTTGTTCCCATCTCATCAAACACGCTCATACAACGTACACAAATGCATTACCTGCTATCTCCACAGATGTTGTTTCCACGCGCATGTACTCACAGCCCGTGAAGAACCACGTGGGTCTCCTTTACAGTAATATCTTCGACTGCTTGTTCAAAATAGTTCGAACCGAAGGCTTTTTCAGGTACGGGTCCGTGTCTGTACAGTTTGGCTCAACTCACAGAGGTGTGTAATCGCGTGACAGGTGCACACATGCGTGCACGGTGCCTCGTTTGGATGTACTCAATGTCTGGTCAAGTGGCTGTTGTCAGATATAGGAGTTTTAGGGTTGTAGGGTTTTATGTTGCGTCGCTTGAGTTATAGTACAATGTGCCTGTATATACACATCAGAACGGGGTCAATCATAAACTTCGTAAATGTTGTGTCACTTGTGTCACCAGCACAATATCCCTGTACATCATAACGTTAAACGGCAATACCGAATAGAAACGGTACACCGGGCGTGCCAATAGTCCGGCCGATTCACAATCGAGAGTGGTGCAGCCATGGTATA
>NW_014039753.1:30568-41555 GCF_001186125.1 Sphaeroforma arctica JP610 | reverse complement strand
GTATGCATCCAGGGCGTCTTCTGGACGGCTCGGGAACTCTGATATAGGAAAGTATCTACTTCCCTATCTAAATATATTGGTTCGCATTGTATCATGCTTATCAATTTATTGAGCCATGAAGCTTTACTCCGTAATGGGCAACACAACGTGATGGTAGCTTTATGTATATGAACATAATTTAATAGCTGGGCAATTAGCTGCCATAGTGGATTAGCTTACGGTTTCTTATCAGCCGCTTTTCCCTTCGATGTTACTCGCTTCTTAAGAGCGGCTAACTGATTCTTAAGTTCAGTGTTCTCATCGATCAACTTTCATATGTGCGATGGCTGGTGTGATTCTGATTCGGGTCGGCTCTCTGAGCTTTCCTTCTCATACTCTCCCCTAAGCGGGCTGTCTTCTTTCTCCGTCATTGGAGTTAAATCCTTCTGAGTGTTCTCATCAGGTTTAGTAGGGATCGTCTTAATCGATCCTTTTGCGTGGCTTCCTGGCTTCGTAAACGTAAGCTTCGAAGCAGACGTAATAGTTGGACAGCGGGCTTCTACTTCCGGGGACTTCTCTCTTAATGGAGTGTCTTCACCCTTCTCTATTGTATTGTTCTGGTTATTAATACCAGTAGCAATGATTTTGGTTACGGAATGATTGTCCTCTTCTGTGGTCGCGTTAAATGCGGCTGCAGTGCATCGCTCTCCATCCTTTTATTTTAAGCTCTACGCTTCTTAGAAGGAGTATTGTCTTCTTGGTAATAATCTTAACTTATAACTGCTAGCTGGTCTCCTAAGAACTAGCTTGGACAAGAATTTTTTTGTGGTAGTTTTATACCTTTACGTTTAAGTAGTCTAAGTAGTTAATACCTTTGCTAACTTTAAAATGTATAAGATTCGGTCTCTCAAGGCGATATTAATTCTAAGTATCGTGAAGATATCAAAGTAATTAAACGAAATAAGACATTTAGTAAAGTTAGGTATGCCTCGTCAAAACAGCAATACTCTGAGGGATTGTGAGGCTGATATATTTCCTATATATAATCCTCTCAGTCCTGTTTCCGCCGAAGGGATTTTATTTAGTGTTTCGTTGTCGCTCTATTAGAAACTATGGTATGTTTCATTAGGGCGAATCCGAGAGACTCATAAAATCCTATCTTTAGAAAAATGATGTTCTTAGTTATTGTCTTAACCAATAACATGTCACCTATCAAGAATTACCGACTTAGCCTTCATCAGACTGGCACATCTGGTTGGCTGATCGGAGGATCAACTAGGTAACGTTAATAGTCCCTAGAAACCTATATTCGGTTGAGCCATCTCGCTACCGAAGTATTCAGATATAAATAAAGTTGGAAAGTAAATAAAGTTATATTAATAGAACTAGACCAACTCTTTACGTTTGGTATTTTACTGAGGCCTTTTAATGGCCTCGTCCAAATATCTGATAAGTAAAATGGAAAAGGTATTAATGAAAAGCACCATTAAAAACCATTTTAGGAAACTTAAGTTCCTCGTGCTAATAAGAGTACATTTAGGAAACTTAAGTTCCTCGAACTATTAAAAGTACATTTAGGAAACTTAAGTTCCTTGTACTATTAAGAGTCCATTTATAATTTACGTACTGCTTAAGAGTACGTTTATAACATAAGAGTCTAATGTGGAGGCCCGGTTTACTACAGTGTCCCTTCGCGTGTTGTACATTTTGTGCCAGACTGGTCAAATACCCATGAATTTGTAAGTGCATTTAGAGCCTGTCGAAGTGACTTCTCTTGGTCATGCATGAACGCAATACCTGTAATATACCATCATCATTATATGTCGTATTTAAATCTGCGAAATGCATATTGAGATTGATCATCAAGCTATCTACACGATTACGATATAACGACCCGCCTTTCACGTAAACTTTCGATGGATATTTTTATGCTTTAAACTATGTTATATAAACTAAGAAACAATTTAAGTCAGTTAGGATTGAGCAGTGGTAGCTTGTGTAAGAATGATCAGGACTGCCTCTTGGTAAGAGCCTTAATATCATCGATCACACAGGACGTACCTCTAGCTGTTCTTTATTGAATAATTTTCAATATAAGTATTAAGTGTTTATGACCACATGTCTAATGTGAACATAGACACAAGAACGTAAGTCAAATTAATACACTAGCTAATATAAATAAAGTTCCAACTGAAGAAAAGTTAAAATAGGAAAAAGACTTATTGGATTTTGGAGATTAGCGGGAAGACCAAAACCTGTAAGTAGTAGTTCAGAGATTATAAAATTTAGTTTATAATATTCTACATCTACTATCGTCTCAAATAGGTCCAAGTAAATCATAGGTCCATGTATATGAGTCATACCAAATACCCAGGCTGTTGGAGACATCAAAGTGAATTTAGAACACTTTGGAAATATTGGAAAAAAAACATGTATTAAATTTTAAATATAAATAAAAACCAATGTGTTATCTCATTTGATCTTGATATTTTAGACTGACCGGAGGCCGTATTTCTACATATAGCACAACACGTGCAAGGAATGTTGCATCATTCGTATGCTTACCATTTAGAATAGGCTGCCGATGCCGTTGTCTTACACACATACCGATTGGGAATAACCTTTACTGTCTCGTTGAACAAGCCAAAGCATACGTTCACGCCTCCTTCGTACATCAGCAAACCAGAGCCGATACACGCAACGATTCTTTCATTATTCGTGTTCTAAAAAGATGTCATCATAAGGTGACATCCATTTTTTACAGCGCTTCGTAGGACAGCATCCGATACCTATTCTAGTCTGTTCACAAGTTCATATACAGGTAGTGGAAAGCAACTTCAAAGCCTCGCATGTGATTGTTTGTTCCATACTATCAAGCTGTAGTAAAGCTCCTGAAAACCTAGGGTTTTTCTTCTTCGCTGCATTATCGCGAACCTGCTTCTCCTCAAATTTTGTTGGAGGTACACCACCGTCGTATACATATACTGAAGTGCCGTGCAATCTAACACATTGAAATATGCATTATTAAATAGCTTGAGTGTTTTAGCTATCTCAAGAGTTGTTAGTCGTTTCGTAGCCCGCCATTATTGCGAACGTGTGTACCGAAAGCAATCTCTAAAGAGTTCAAGAAAATACATTTTGTATACCAATTTATTGCTAAGTGAATCAATGAGCTTGCGTCTACATAGCACACCTTATTCTTATCCGTGGTCTGAGCAAGGACATATATGTGTTAGGGTTCGATTTCTGCGTCGTCTACAAAGCCTAATAAATCCGAAACACCCATCTTATCTTCTACTTCATCGATGGAATCGTTTTTAGGTTAGACATGTGTACATGGCGTGCATGCAATTTTGCTTTTTTAAGCTTTTTTTTTTCAAATTTAAAAGCATAGACTGCATTCTGATACTCATCACAATTGTACAGTTACAAGAGTGTGTGTGCGGTCCTCATGTGTTTGATATTGATTTATTGATATTGTGGCCACACAACTTGATCCCACTTTTTCTAAAATATATTTCGAGGTCTATTCAATTTAAAGGCAAAGAACCATTTCATTGGCTTAAAAAAACTTTAATTTTGAATTTCCCTTTTTTTTGTAGGGTTCTGGATTCGCCCTAAAATACACGCTGCTATTTACATAGTCTCTACACTTATAAAGTCATGATGACCAGGGAGTAGTGAGACTACAATCACTACACACTGTACACAGTACTGAGGACTCCGGACTCCAGACTCTGAGAAATCAGTCAAAGAGGGCACAGATTGAAAATCCCGTATTTGTAGTTGTGTTTCAAACCGGTATTCAACTCAATAGTAGTCCTTCCTGTGAGCTGTTGACTGTGACCCAGTCGGTGCCCGGTGTGGGGCTGCGTCTAGCTCTGGGCCTGGGGCAAACTCCCCTGACCCCTGTTTTCATAGTTTGTAGTTTATTATAAATACACCGCCCCAAATTTAAGAGAAATTAGAGGATCACGTGGCTCGAACCTCGCGATTTCCTGATATCTCCAAGAAGGCTAAAACTTGGTGCGGTATATATATATACGCTAACCACCCGATATAGATTCCTTGAGATGAACGCACGCCAGGTATGCTTAATTGCTTTGTTGTGCATTGTCAAACGGTTTCTTTTCAAGCTCTGGATGGAGTGGAATGCAGCTAGTGTATTGCACACCGGGTTATGATTATAATAATATATTGTCTTAAACTCTGTGAAGCCGGCGTGCTCATGAGATCATATTTTTACTGAACACCCACAATATTCCATTATCTTTTGTTGCTAGACATATCATTAGGCTTACACTGTAGAAGTTATAAATCTGATTTTTTTTATTCGTATCTTTGATTCTATTCAGGTACCCTTGGATTCAACATGTTTTTAAACCTATCTACAAATAAGATATTGGCATCTTCAGTGCCAGCTGAGAACACCGAAAGCAATAAAGACTTCAGAAGGGACCCTGTGCATGATGTGGTAATAACCTTATCGGTTATATTTATTTCGGTGTTGTTCATGAAAGCGAGAATATGAGTGCGTTTTGTGTAGTGACTTCCTTCTATCTGATCAACACTCCATCGTTCGAGTTAGCAGCAGGCTTTTCCTTATTTTACATATGTATTCATGTGTGCATACAAACAGTTTTTCTGCTTGTATCTACATATGTATACATGTATGTGATTGGAATATCTATTAGCCTTGTTTCTGTGTTACAACGATGGAAGAGTAGAACTGTGGTCGACCAATGTCTGTATGTCTCGTTTTGAGACTGTGGACGCCGATCGATCCGTGGTACGATGAGAGTTGATATACCGCTCAATGCCTCTGTGCAAACGCCTCCGAGTGTATATCTTAGTTTTGAACCACACATTTCTTTTAGCCACATGATATATGTACCATATATTCAGAATACTTGATACATATATTTATATATATATATACATAATACTAGCACACACACACACACACACACACACACATATATTTTTTATATATGGACCTGTACGTGTACGATATTAAATTTTGTAGGTATACTTCCAAAGTTGATTGTTATTTATAAACTAAAAATTCATATACATGTCTATGCACAGATGCAGAGTCATCATACGTGATGCATGTGCACTTGTACACTTATTATATGCATTTATTTTTAAAAACATAATATTTGTATCTATGTACTTGCTGCCGCAGCCGAATTGGGGAAAGTGAGCTATAAGAAATAAACCTGCACGTAAACTCATTCATTCGACTAACTCATTCATTCGACATGTCGATTCTGATGCGCAATTGGAAGCCTATATGCTTTGCTTTGACCGGTACAATCCTTGGCGAAAGTTTTCATTTTAAATTTCGCAATTCTCGGTAACCGCCCTTACTGGCATTATTGTGTATATGACGATAATATGGGGGCACGTTTTATATAGCCACAATTTTTTTGCACAATTTTCTTGTATACCCTTGGAAATTCTAATATGGTTGCGACTATCAGGGTCACGTCAGATCACGGTCAATGCCGGCATCGTATCACACCCGAGTTTATCGACGATAGCACACTCGCATATTTACGACACCCTAAATAGGTAGTGATATCACGAATGAAGATTATGAATCAATGGCTAATGAATGTAGTTCTTTCAACAGTACAAAGCAGTTATTATGCTGCGCACAATTTTCAAAAATATCGCGATCAGCCGTACGAGACAGCGTTTATCCCGATGATTGGTGTGTGCGAATGCCTTGTCGGATGCATGCCCATCGTACCAATCCAATACAGCAGTCGCTTTCCATTAAAGCGTGGGATGGAAAGGCAAGGAGAGTATGCGATTTTAGACCTTCCAATTACACTGGAATATTAAGCAAAACAATACATTGTTGCGCATTACTAAAGAGTGGGAAGGCCGGCCTAAATATAAAGGCTGCCCCTTTTAAGAGCAACTCCTCTGATACACTCGTACACGACAGGGCTGGTACTCGGATGCGGGGTCACCGGCTCTCTAGTACTGAGTATCACACACGCTGACTAGAGCTCGCCCTATACACAAGTTTGATATTCCGTCCCGGTTCCATGCAATCATATATGTAGATAGTGCTTCGCTGTATTTAGCATCCTGGCTGATTGCAATCAGGCACCCAACGTCTTCCAGCAGAGGCGAATACCACACTGTCTCTACAACATAATTTTGTATTCACCATTCGCACAATGGTGTTCAGTCTTCTATAATATAATTGCGAAACCTACGTAGTCGTAAACCGACCTGTTCCACGATTGTAAATTGCACGCAAGCCGAAGGCACTGCGCACCAGATTCTTGTTTGTTTGTTTGAAGTTATCTAGAGTTAAAATATATCAGATGAATGATAAAGCACTTATTGCAACGAAACCCACCCAAAAGTATTCATTGTAAAATACGTGTACTTTTTAATCCTATTTATTCAACCACAGTCAATGATGGTTCCGATTGATCATCTAGTTCGCCATGAAGTCAGCCATGGTACGTTTCATAGTCGCGCGTGCAAGGTCGTATGTATTGACCCACTGATCGTCCCAGGCCGCCTGCTTGTCCCCTCCATTCTGCTTTAGTGCCGTGGCCATGCCCGCAGCAATCTCACCGCAGAGCTTGAGCTCGGGATCGCTGTTGTCCACTTGCTGCTGCTTCTTGGTGAAAATGCGCATGCGGTCACGCGCCATCTTTTGCATTAGGATACGCGAGTCTCCCTCGGCGAACTTGCAGCACTGTAGTGGTAGCAGGGGGTTGTTTAGCTGTGTAGGTATGTGTGGATGGTAGCTGGATGGTGATATTTACAATTGAACAGAATTTGCTAACATATATTTTCAATATAAACCGACATACGACCGTACATCCCATCGAAATATATGCGCATTTGCACATGCACACATAGTGGTGCTTCTACACATAAATATCCACCACCAAGTGCACCCCGAATGAATGCCCAATTAGTTGACACACATCGCCAAGTCCGCCATCACCAAAGATATAGCACGCTCCTTTATATATATATACATATATATGCTTATGTGTGTATATATCATAGGTAAGTATAGGCGCGCACTATCGACACCGTAAAGATACCATGTACAGTTGAAATTCCACCATTTATTCGTGGTACATATCCAGTCAAAATATCGTTTTTCAAAAATAATAATAATCGTAAGACCGTTACCAGACAGGTACATGATATAGGCAACCACGGTATATATATTTATATACATAATACACACACACACATATATATATGTATATATAATATTAAGGCTTAGATCTTCACAAACTTGTCCCACATACTGTAAATCGTGAAAGCACTCTCATACAATTCAAACATCGATATATTTTGTGTATTAATTATGTATAACCACTAATAACATAGAATACTCTGTATGACAATGACGCACAATACAGGGCGAATCATCGAGTGAGTTAAGATTGTACATGACAGACCAACAAAGGTTAGTATTGAGAACAGTCAGATGCACATGCCCACGATTTATTGCGTTTAGACGCATCCAATTCGTATTTTCCCGAGTACAAGTGTAGGACTATGCCAATGTCTCATACTAAAGCTTGATTATTGAAGCATTTGTGTAATTGTGGACGCTTTTAGTTTCTCAAAATAATATACAATACTTAAAGAAAGTGATTATACGCAAAGGTATTCGATAACAAACACACGTTCTATAATATTGATTGAGAATATAGTGTCATAAGAATTCCAGATTGATGTCACGTACAGTCACCAACTATCAAGCAATTGTTCGGTGGATCACAACTTGCGCATTTATGTGAACACGGGATTTATAAATATATTGATACACACATACATAACTGACACATGTATTCGTGCCTTGACCATATTCTACAAGACGTGTATGTCTTGCCACACGACGGTATCTCAACCTCGATAACCGTATGCCAAACACACCAAAAAGATACCACACCACACTGCACAATAAGATTTCAACTTAGCACTTTCATATTTGCTTACCTGCAAGAAGTCCAGCTGTTCAAACCCGGTCTCGGCCATGAGCGCATACGAGCCAACCTCCTGCTTTAACCTGTGTGTCAACTCGATGCTCTGCTCCACACCCAGTACCTTCGCGCATGCAATAGACTCAATCAATTTAAGCGAAGGCAGCTCGTGCTTCTTAAGCGCTTCACTGAGCTCAGCCTCACATTTCGCCACGAATTTTGTCAGGTTTGTATCGCGTTCGGCAGCTTCGGCGTACAGGGCCTTCAACTGGGGGATGTCCGTTAACATAGGGCTTCCTTCGGGGGCCCAGCATTTCTTGTTATCACTGTACTCTTTGGTCATGCGGAAAAGCTCACGTGAGAAACTGAGTGCTGCCTGTGCAACTGCGACACGACCGGTGAACAGACGCTGTCCGATCATCTGCATGGGTACAATACCCTTGGGTGCAGGCTCGTATACACCATCACTGTTGATTCCACCGAAGCGTGAAAGTAGTGTATCCTTAGGGATGGTTACATTGGTCAAGCGAATAGAAGCATTATCTAGATCGTTTCCAACAGTCTTGCGGCCCATATCGAAGATCTCGACACCCTCAGCGAGTTTGCCGTCCGTACGCATGTCTAATACGAACCCGTGGCCACCCTTAGATTTGCCATCTATGTGCAAATCAGCAAAGATAAGCGCTTTGTCAGCAACATATCCCTGAGAGATCCAGTTCTTCTCGGAACCCTCTCCCGGCGTGTTGAGTGTAAAAGTTTGTGTACCGTGATCGTAGGTAGCGGTAGTGTTAATCACCAGACCACTATTAACACCAGCAAGCTTCTCAGTCAAACCAAAGCAGCCTAGCGTACCTTCGCTTTGCATGACATCCAAAGCCGCTCTCTGTTTGTCCGTGGCTAGACCCAGGATAGTGCCAGCAAACAGGTTGTACTGCACTGTGAAACGGATCCAGAACCCTGGGCCCAACTTGGGGGCGTGTAGGGCGAGGATGCGATGAGCCTCGAAGAACCGCTCAGGATTATCACGCAGGTCTGTGAAACGCAATAGACCACCTTTGATCAGCTTCCGCAGCTGGTCAGAGGACTCTGTGTATGTGAGTTTGTGGTCAATGTGCTGGACAGCATCGGTCCACCTGTGCTTCCACTCCTTCATGGACATGTTCCTGATGTACTCACGGTCTGTGTCTGTATTGGAGACAGTCTCGGCAGCACTGGACATGCACTTCCTCTGTGCGTACTGCAGTGATGCGCATCCAATGGCTCTGGGCGCATACCTCAGCGACGAGGTGGCCTGGCGAGTGAAAGCAAACAATGACATGGCCGTATATGTGGGCGAAATCCTGTAAATGAGACGGATGTGTAGACACTATACACTGCTGATTCGTATCTCACTGGCCATCAGTAAAAAGATACATATATATAAATACATATATATGAAAAAACCAAATACCTCGGTGTCACAAGAAATTCGACATTTGACAAGAGAGGTCCAAACGATCATTTTTTTTTGGATCATATTAATAGCGGGGGTTGTATTTGTCAAAGTTAAATATGCACCCAAATCTCAGGCCAAGATATGACTGTCATGAGTTATGACTGTTAAATTCCTTCCGCCGATTAGATCTATTTATAGATTCTCTGCGTGTCAAACTAAAAAGTGGGCAGCGGCAGTAAATATGCATATTTTTAAATATGTCCGAGAACTCTGACCTTTAGGGCTAAGCTATGCCGTAAAAAAAGTATATATATATATATATATATATATATATATTTTTTTTTTAAACAAACCTGTACGGTTTACGTTGTAACGTATTTATTTCTTTGGCGTCTGTTTGTATTTGTATTTATAAAAAAACAACAAAAAACAAACCCCCATTTTAAAAATAGAACTCTCTCTACTAGCCTCTCTCTACATAGTGTAGAGAGGGAGGAGGCCCGAGCGGGGCCGAGGCTACCTGTAAAAAGTAAAAACATGGACCATCTTGGTCCGGTTTCCCTCATATTTTTGCTTTCATTATTTCTCTCTAGTCTCTACTCTCTATTAGTAGAGAGTAGAGTAGATGGTCATCAAGTCATGGTAAAAAAAAAAAGCAAAAAAAAACAAAATCACCAAAACAAAACAAAAACGTTATATAAATAAATAGCTTTTTGTTTTGGCCCTATAGTATTTTTGGGGTGTGGACAAATAGTAAAATAGCGTCTCGGACTTGACTTTCGAGACCCGTCCTATTGGCCTACGGGCTACTGCTACCAGAAAGGGCCATGGAATAATATTAAAAGAGGTTTTTAAAATATATAAACAGGTATTTGTTGGAATACAGTTATCCATCGGGGGCGGGAAGGATTCAACTTCTGATTGCTGATATTTTCAAAGGGGGTGGTTTCACTGGTTTGGAGTTGAAAAACCAAAAACAGAGGGGAAGAGAAGACCTTTAGGTCCCCTGCTTGGAACCAATCAAAAGCCAACAAACGAGACATTATCCTAAATTTTAAAAGTTTTTGTTTACGTCTTCATCTCCTGATATCGCACTACCGCAATCAGAAAATGTGTAAATATGTTTCATACATCACAACAAAACTTTTTAAACAAGTACACACGCTGACGTTTAGGAACCATATCTACACATCTTACCATAACCGACATAAGACTACTTGTAGCCCCTTATTTTATACCAATACACTTTATTCATCATGACGTTGATTGCAATGGTATACTATGTTCTCATCGCGGAATGCGTGATTCTGCTGAGTCTGACCACCCCTTATATCAGGGACCTCGGAGTCCTGCTAGTCAGCAAACTACCAAGTATGTGCGTCCACGTGTAGTTAAACATATTGATCTCATATGTATATTTCAGATTGTTATTCGCAATTTCATTAAGAATGCGGTATATACGCTGACAGGGCTGAAACGTATTTGTTGTACACTGCAGCTTGGCCATCGTACGTGCCCGCTGCCTACAATTCTGCAGCTTACTCCTTAACAAGAAATTGTATTTTGTATACGAACATACACGCGTATATCA
>NW_014039753.1:23706-28185 GCF_001186125.1 Sphaeroforma arctica JP610 | reverse complement strand
CATATTTATGTGTACACACACACACACACACACATACACATATATATATACATACATAGATACATAGATACATATATGCATATATTATATACATATATACATATATACACTCATATTCCCATTTACCAATACATATGCACATGTGACAGAATACATACAGATATACATAGTATATACATACATACACACCTATGGGAGACGACCAATCTCAAATATCCTACCTTCTTGGCTGACGAGTGACAAGAGTATTCATGCCCTTCCGCTTTGTCACTGAAAGACTTTTTCCAAGCCCCCTCCCACCCGGAACGTATATGATTTTGGATCGTTTTTGATCGGAAATGTTTAAAGCCGTGCTATTGCATAGTCTTTGAACATTAATGAATTTCAGAACTTTTAGATTCTGCTGATGTAGTCCTGAAATTATCTCGATCATCGCCTGAAATGTCCGGATAGAACCTTGATACTTTTCTATTCGAAAGTTAAAACTATTTTACGATTTCAGGCGTTGATGGGCCCTATCCTACGTCAGCAAAGAGATGCGTACATCTGTGGTTTCGCTCTTTTCTTCTGCTTGTAAGTGATAATTATTCACTCATGAATCTCGCAAGTGTATCCCTGTTTTTCTGCTGTAGGGTTTAATTGTATGTAATTCTAGTGTGTTGCATCTGTAGCGCAGTTTTAGGCATGGCATTCAGTGGTGCGTTCACGAATATTGCATAAACAATGTGTTTTTTTCCTGCATGTGGGTAGCTTTCTTCATTTACTTTAGCGTGAGTTTTTCTATTTATGACAGGTCACTATTGCAGGTATTGCGTTGTTTACTTGCTTGTAAGTGACAGCACTGGTGCGTGTATACATTCGTCGGTTGGTAATCCACATGCATCCGTATATTGCTACTATTAGGGCATGACGCAGTAGGATTTCGGAGTGCTATCTAGTTGTCAAGTGGGGTGCTCTACACTCAATAATTGGCGTTGTCCGTGTGTCAGACAGTCTGTCGGTTTATGTGCATGTGCAAGCGCAAGCTGTGTGGATGTTGTTGACATTGCATTCCTGTACGGGTGGATTTAGAGTGACATTTGCTACATATTTTTGTCGTTGACCATCATCAAAGTGTATCCGTGACTATAGGCTTATATTTAAAGAAGACATGTGCACCATAGCCACACTTGTATACTCACTTATGTATTTAAATATATAGTTGTTCGTTTATAATCGCGGACACTAAAGGACAAGTACTCGTGTGGCGCGATTCATCCAAGCTTAGATAGTTATACGAGTCCCATACAAATGTATTTACTCACCATCTGTACTCTGGCCTTCGAACTCAACAGGATTATACCCATGGTGTTCTCCATGGCCCGTGACCTGAAGGCGGTCAATCAGGTAAATTTATCCAACTCGTGTGCGGCAAGGCGTTATATGTGTATATACTGAGGACTATGCCTATGCATATTTGAGTGTATGTATCAAGAAAGTCTCAACAATGATTAACAATGAGTGATTGTCGCCGTGTATGTGTGGTGCGAGGTGTGTGAGCGTGGGTAAGTGAGATGGCCTATATGTGCTAATTCAGAGGTGTGTGAGCGTGGGTAAGTGAGATGGCCTATATGTGCTAATTCATTTGTTGTCAATATCTTACAAATTCCAAATCGCGCATACTTTGACCTCTCAATCGGTCAGGTGCAGCTATACATGAGCACGGACCGAACTTGTTCATATGTGAGTATGCTTTCGAATTAAAACACAATGCTTACGAATTAACACACAATGCTTTCGAATTAACACACAATACTTTCAAATTAACATACACATAAAGTCATGAGTGTTTCTAAAGTTTTTTTCGTGTGTGCGCTCTTCCCATACCGCGTGTATTTTCATCCCCTCTTTAGCTTGTGAGTGACAACCCCAACCTCAGACCCAGAGTGGCCCCGGTTACGGGCGAAACCGCCAAATCCAAATAAGGAACTCGCTATATCCAAATAAAGGGGAGCCTGGGCGGAGCCGATACTGGTAATACTGCGAGCCCGCCATTCCATTGGAGTGCGGATTTGATTGCCTGAAAGTGTCGCTGATATGATAATAAAAGTATACTGAATGCACATGCAGGTCTTTTTTTGATTGATGTTTCAGCTTTCGAGCCCGTCCCAGTCTGTGGATTGTTTCGTACTTGCAGTCGGTGGTGCGTGCTTGTACTTGTAGTCTTAGTCTTGTAGTGATCCCGATGACCTCTCGCGCCGTGTGCATCTAGCGCGTATTTACTGTACCTTCGTTGACAAATAGGCTGACGGAGGTTTGGTTGTCATGTTCCTAATGGTGAGATGTTAGTATACGTTGTATGTCCGCCTCACGACTGTTTAGCATGTCCTCTTGTACTTGGCGATGTCGCAATGCCAATCGATTTAATTGGAATGTGTAGAACTTATTCTGTACTGTTGATCCGTGCGATGCAGACACTGGCAGTGTTGTGAACGTGGCTTGTGTGTTTTTTTTGTTGGGAATTGGTGACGGAGTACTGCTGGCCAAGGACCCAGTGTGCTCGAGTGCAGAATCAATCAGTGTTTTGCTTAGTACAGTAATTTGTAGTGTTGTTGATTCGATTGATAGATTGTAAGTTGTTGTTGAGAAATTGAGTACCTGTGTGTCGAGACCGTTAAACCGTGCCGAGGCTTGTTGTATGGCATTCGTCCCTAAGATTGTTGTATCGGCAATGCATGTCGGCAGCAGTGTGACGATTGGGTTGTTTGTTATTCATACTGGGTGACGTTTGTGTGTACTGTGTGTGTACAGTTTTGGTGTTTGTTGTGCTACACACGTTACGTGTATGAATGTGATCCGTAGGGTTTCGTTCACGGCTCTGATAACACAGATAATGAAGGAACCTAAAATATTTTACTAACGTGTGGATCCGTCAAACCATGAAGGCGGTTGTGGTTCTGAGAATTAAATTATTCTGATTGGTCAATTGATGTTTGCCGGGATCAATGTCTATTATTTAAAAAAAATACAATAGTAAAAAAAGGAGAGAAAACAAAATCAGAGAGTAAAAAACCAGGCCGAAATCGAGTGGTTTTATTGGATGTAAGCATTCACCACCTACGTTTTGGTGAAATGTCAAATGTGAAATTGTGAATGTGTGTCTGAAGTGTATTTTGTTTTCTTTAAAAAAATAATACATAAAGAGCACCTTGAAAAAAACTAAAATAGGAATTGCTGACTCGTCTTTACTGCTGGGGGGAGTGAGGAGTCTGCACAAGTGCTGACTCCTGAGTGCTGAGTGCCTGAGTGCGAGTCTGAAGGCTGACCGAGCTCACTCCCCAACAGAGGGGGTTCAGGGGTAAGCGCCTGAGCCGGGTGGTTGGCACTTAGCTGGCAGAGTTGGCTGTCATCATATGGCTAACATTTAACACTGTATGTAACAGCTTCTTATGGACAACTTCAGCAAATATCTGCTGGCACGCCTGGCAGGTAAATAGACACTATGTAATACTGAATAGATAGAAATTAGAAACGCTGATTGAAACAGCTATCAGCTATTTTATATATAAAGGTAGCACATGGTTAAACAAAATATGTGGACAAATCACTAACTATTTATCAAATCCTCTGTATCCACATCGTCTTCATCGAGTAAGCTGGAGTTTTGAAAATATTTTATAGGGGGGGGGAGGGGGAGGAGCTGCCCTGGAGGCTGGAAGCTGGCGGCTGGCGGCTGGCGGCTGGGGGCCTGCCGCCAGACGGCCTGTCCCTGGGAGCACGACGGTTACACATCACTGATGACTGATCACACCTCTTGACCTCTTCGCTCAAAGATCCTCGAGTTGTGATAAAACAAAGCATCAGATAAAATATGGACAAATGCATTGGCTGTACGAAAAGGCTGATATATCAGCCGGCCAACAGCCATACATCCTCTGATAATTTTTAACGTGTTGAAAATGAATTAGATGTTGCATATATAAGCTGTGTATAATATTCCTGTACAATTTTATATGGATACTATTTTCAAACACCCAGTAGAAAGGCATATAAGATGTCGCAAATAAGAAAGTAGCGGTTCCTATCGAAAATGGAAATATGTCCAAATGACTTCGGGAGTAAAAATGCGGAAGCCAAAAAGAGGGATTCAGCTTCGTCATGCATTTCAATCTTGAAATTTCAAATTTGATACATAGTCGTTGTTAGGAATATACTTGCAGTTTGGATAGTTCATCCGCGAATAATGTGTATTTAGAATTTAGGTACGTCTATCTCATAAACGCTTGATGTTGATTCTTCCCATACTCTAGTAGTGGTATACATAAAGTACACAGTTGCTGACAATTTTGTTAGTATATATCAGCGGCCTCATTGGAATAGCACGCACTGTGATATGTATGCTCATAATCATCTCTCACCGGTGATTGTCAAACATGAGTCTTCTAACGTGTGATTGCTTGAACGTAAAGGTACACAATTGCTTGATATTAGCATTGATTT
>NW_014039753.1:17266-19488 GCF_001186125.1 Sphaeroforma arctica JP610 | reverse complement strand
GTATTTTCATTGGCATGTATGCGTGCTGTGTGTGTGCGCGCGCGCATCTATGTGAAAATTCAATTTTAAACGTAGCAGACGAACCAAAATGAGCATGTGTGTTTGTGCTGCGTTCTTTAGTTTCGTTAATATGTTCATACATGGTTTCTGTATCTGCTCAAAAGCATTTCATTTCCACTGCTCCGGTAGTATTATGTATTCATCAGGCGTTTTTCTACATGAAAAGCGAAATATGGGTTGACAGTACACTCAGGTTGTAGGTGTAGAAATAAGTCTTTCTCCAAATGCTATGGCCAATTGGGGTATGATGCCCTATATATAGTATTATTTTCTGGACCTGTACAATGCAACAAACACGGAATTGCACCGACATACATACTTATATTGAGATACACGCATAAAGCTATTATGAAGTGACAATCTGCATGTATATATTGTTTATATCCTACACAGTGATGGGCGAGGTAGGTATCTACAAACTCAGTGTATAGATCCATGTACAAGTATACTAACATCTACATATGCATACGTGCACAAATATCGCATGCATCTTATATAGTGCAACGAACAGGATATACAGACATGCAAACAACAGCCGGACTATTCGGCGGTGTTCAAAATGGTTCTCAAGGATTCGGTGGCGTTGGATCAGCTGCCCAAAGGTATGCGGAGGGGCACGCGAGGGAGATATGTGGTAAACATATGCGCCTTTATGCATGTGTGCACATCTAATACTACCAATGCACAGCCAAATATGCCTGCAGACATCTAGTGGTAGTCAAATCTTCATATGTCTGTCTTATGTATTTATAACTACTATAGTTAAGCTATACCAGGACCGTAAGTGGGTATCGGGCTGTACAGTTTGTGTGTGTACCTGTACGAAGCCCAGGTGTGAATCTGGATTACCCAGGAAGTGTGTGTCTGCATGTGTGGCACAAGAGAGTTCTGTTTCTATCGTGAGATGTTTTGTGCCCACGGCCTGAATGGGAGCTTGGCGGGTATCTACGTTCGTTCGTGTGCGTATTCGTTGGGTATGAATGTGCTTCTGTCGATTCATTGCGAGTATAACGGTGTCTGTGGGCAATCCCCTCACATACAGCCCGATACACGAGGAGAATGGGCAATGCACCACTGGCGCAAGCATACATACTCAACAAACAAAAATATGTTCTACCCAGGCACGCATATTTACTTCTATTAAGGGGTTTACAGTCCAAGCCTCGATATAGATCCCTAGTCATGGATGTTTGCTCCTGCATTGGGGTTTTCGCGGTACAAGTTTTTTACACAAAACCACCCAATTTGCCCATCGCCCATTTGACCATGATTATTTGGTAGTGGCGTACGATATAAGCCCATTGTCTATTTGGCATAACCACCTGATCTTTGTAGTTTTGCAAAAGACAAATGTGAGTGTGACTATTGATTCTGATAATTGTAGAAATTAGCATAGAGGGAGAAGGTAACGAACTTCTTAGGCTTGAAAGGCAATTTTATCGATCCAGTTTTCTGGTGTCAGTATAAGGCGTGGATCCTTCGTCTCAAAAATTGGACCATCAATTGTTTTTAGTGTAATTATTTTGATCGCCTCTTCCCAGTCGAGCCATACGTTCCAGACTCTCCTACTGACAAACATCCACTCACACTACCTTAATCCCCACAGATGTACTGGAGCAACCGAAGTGGTGCCTGGACCTACTGACATGTATGTATATATATAGTGTTGCGATGCCGCTTTCTATGGATGTCTTGTTTGATACGTGTTAATGCATTTTATAGATGTTTTATGTATCCTAGTTTCATTAGATAATGTCCTTATTTTGCGCTGGAATTCAGGCGAATCAGAATTTGGCGTGCATATGCGCCAGTGTATATTGGATCTATACTTTCCGTGCAGAGCCATACCATATCACATTCTTGAAATGAATACGTATCCCAAGCACACTTGTTGTCATAAGCTCATTATGCAATTTATCTGTCTTATGCATTTGACACACGGTGCCACTCAGCAATGCAGCAGCAGCTGAAACAAAACTTAGATGACGAGGCGAAGGCCACAGAAGACAGGATAAGGCAAGTTGGATATGAATTCTTGTGCAAGATTCTGTGTGTTCATTTTCTTATGAGTATATATATATATATATATACATATATATATATATATGTGTGTGTATATATATAGTATATATAATATATACATACAATATGTATATATATAC
>NW_014039753.1:6448-16944 GCF_001186125.1 Sphaeroforma arctica JP610 | reverse complement strand
ACACACACACACACACACACACACACACACACACACACACACACACACACACACACACACACACATATATATATATATGTATATATATATCCGTTGCCGTGCCTCTTAGCTGTGTGTGGTTCTCTATGCGTCTCCTTCACATGGGATAGCCTTGCATCCGCTGTTGTGGATAAACTCTACACCTGATTATAAACATTAACGGCGTAGACCCGGGACAGGATATATCAGTGGTGAATATGAAGACATGTTTGATTGCTGAGTAGCTATGGGGGTAGGCGCTAGCATGCACTACTGCGGCATTGTTGTTGTGCTATTGAGACCTTCCCAAGTGACTCTATAACAGTCCTGCATTTGCACACACTCTTTTGTAGGTATATATTTATGGTTGTGTATATATATTGCCAACCATATGAATGTACAGACGTATGTATTGACTGATAAGGTTCATAGTCGGAGCCGTGGCCCTGGTCGCCATTCCCACGCGCACGAGCACGCTCGTTCCAAGTCTCCCCATAGAATAGGCTATCCGACATCATGCAATCGGCATTTTTTTACTAGCTCATTGGCAATGCCCGCGATTTTCTCTATTTATTTAAGTCAAGCCAAGCAGCCTCAAACTTTTTCTTCTTTTTTTTCTCATATATCGAGCTCGCTTCACTTGTATCTTTTTTTTGCGACAGGCCAAGCGGTGAAACTGGCCGTCTCGTACGAACCGTATATTCCAGGGTCGCTCACGGCACCTGCTGTCCGAGGTATGTCGTATGCATCGTATATATATATATTTATATGTATGCATCGATACACTTTTATTGTAAATTCAGGATCATATACACGCGAAATTAATACTATCACCTATTGGGCACGTTCTTCGTTTTCAGGCACTCAGTACATGGTACATAAAAAAGGGCAATATGCAGCCCCAAACGCAGTAAACGGCTTGGCCAATACCGGGTCAAAAAAGTCCAAAAAGGCTTCAAATCGGGCACAGGGAATCCTGGAAGATGCAGTGGGTCCGTCGGAACTCTATAACAATCATTCAGGTGCGATTCCGAATCGATACTTATTAAATATATATCTGTGGAGTACGATATTAGTGTATGGTCAACCGCTAATGTCGAATTGTAATCGCACACGTCCGGTGTTGTTGTTGCAGTTGTGGTGTTCATGGGTGCTGGGGTGTTTTTGTGTAGACAAGGTAGTGTACGGTATGAGCCATGAATGCAATGGCAATGGACGGGCTGTGATGAATTTGCGGCCTCAGCAGATTCGAAGGTGTGATAGCGTTGGATGATCCGGTTTACGCTCGGTTTACGCTCGGTTTAGATTTGACATACAAGTGTACCAGTCTCGGGCACAGGTGTGTGCTTTGATTTGCCTGAGTCGGGTGCTGTTGGAGCTCTCGATGGCATACTATTTCTCGTCGTAGTTGCTAAATGATGAACTAGATGCGTGCTGCGGTTTGGGGGGGGGGGGGGGGTTTGCACTGTTTCATATCGTACTCGCGTATTGTTCTCAGTCTAGTTTTGCTCTAGATACATGGATTTGTGCCTGTTTTGGCCTTGATCGCGTGCTGATGTAGGTTAATAGTTAAGGACGGCTTGCAGTCGTAGTTATGTCTGAAGTCATATGGATGTGTATTCTTTTGGTGCGTATTGTTCTTGGTCTAGTTTTGCTCTAGATACATGGATTTGTGCCTGTTTTGGCCTTGATCGCGTGCTGATGTAGGTAAATAGTCAAGAACGGCTTGTAGTCGTAGTTATGTCTAAATCATATGGATGTGTATTATTGTGGTGTGTATTGATCTTCGTCTAGTTTTGCTCTAGATACATGGGTTTGTGCTTGTTTTGGCCTTGATCGCGTCTAGGTTAAAATAGTTAAGGAATGCTTGTAGTCGTAGTTATGTCTGAATCATATGGGTGTGTATTATTATGGTGCTAGCGTAGTCGTAGTTATGTCTGAATCATATGGGTGTGTATTATTATGGTGCGTGGTTCTTGGTCTAGTTTTGCTCTAGATACATGGATTCGTGCTTGTTTTGGCCTTGATCGCGTGCTGATGTAGTTTCATAGTTAAGGACGGCTTGTAGTCGTAGTTATGTCTGAATCATACGGATATGTATTATTGTGGTGCTAGCGTAGTCGTAGTTATATATGAATCTTATGGGTGTGTATTATTTTGGTGCATAGTTCTTGGTCTAGCTTTGCTCTAGATACATACAGTTGTGCTTGTTTTGGTCTTGATCGCGTGCTGTTCTAGGTTAATTGTTAAGGACGGCTTGTAGTCGTAATTATGTCTGAATCAGTATTATTTTGGTGCGTATTGGTCTTGGTCTAGTTTTGCTCTAGATACATACA
This sequence comes from Sphaeroforma arctica JP610, assembly GCF_001186125.1. Lineage (NCBI taxonomy): Eukaryota > Ichthyosporea > Ichthyophonida > Sphaeroforma > Sphaeroforma arctica. Next base: position 14,590 of record NW_014039753.1, on the reverse strand, counting down.
GGTGTGCTTGTTTTGGCCTTGATCGCGTGCTGTTCTAGGTTAATAGTTAAGGACGGCGTGTGGTCGTAGTTAATTCTGAATCATATTGATGTGTATTATTGTGGTGCTAGCGATCTTGGATGCGTTGCAAATATAGAACACAATTCTGTGTACCTGCAGAAACTATTGATACAGTTTCATTTCTCACTGTCGTTGCCATTGGTTTTTTTAAGGGTTTATTCTCTCTGCGTTACCATTGGTTTTCCTTCAGGGTTTATTCTCTCTGCAGTGTGCGCCCACCCCTAGAACACAGCTTATTGCTTGAATCTTTTATCACTCCAGTTACCAAATCGGCTGAAGCTCGAATGATACACCTTGTTATAACTTCTCGGGTGCATGATAGACCTTTTTATAACTTCTCGGGTGCATGATAGACCTTTTTATAACTTCTCGGGTGCATGATAGACCTTTTTATAACTTCTCGGGTGCATGACGCACCTTTTTATAACTTTTCGAGTGCTGCTGCATTTTGTTACAGGTTCGCAACACAGAGACAGCATCCTACCGCGCTCAAGCAGCGATTCAATCCACAGCAACGGCAGTAACCATGGCAACAGTGCTGGTCAGCCTGGCGATGATCGGAGGAGCATTCTTTTAACCAGCGTTACACAGGCAAACACACGCAAAGCAAGCTCAGCGGATAGGAATACAGTTTCTTTCAGGTACGGTTCGAAGAGTCCCAGCCCCAGGCACGCACGCAGTATACCCCATACGAAGCCAGATGAGACGAACGGGGGCGGTGGGGGGAGCAGCACAAGCACACAGAGAGGGTCAACTGAACGACCACGTACAGACACCACGGGCACTGGCGTGGGCATGTGTACTACTAGCACAGACACCGGCACAGGCACAAGCACAAATACAGATGCACCCGCCGCTACACCCACAGCGGCGAATGTAAATGCACATACAAGCACGGATAGAGTCCCAGGCCAGGGCTCCGGTGCTGCTGTGGTCAGGCGCGGCGATGAGGGAGGTAGCGGCGACGGGGAGGATAATATGAACTTTCTGGAGGGGAGTCCACCCACATTGGTGCCTTCTGATCCAAAAGCAGGCACGAAAACGAAAACACAAGCAAAATCAGGTCGGAAAAAGGGATCCGCTGGGGATGTGGAGGCTGTAGGTCAGGACACTGAGAGCTTGCGCGGGTATAGGGATTCACAATCTAGTAGTAGACGGAGTATAGAAGCCAGTGCGGATGGCCCCCAGTCTCACCAGCACGAGGACGATGCTAACAAGTTCGAACTCAGTCACTGCAACCCGGCCAAGCCCAACACCACCCACACCACACGCGTCCCGGGTGCACAAACAGACGCGCATACGGGTACGCGTTACGTTACTATAGAGGGCAATGGCAGCCACTCCGAACAGGAAGATGGGCTGGGGGTGCTGGGATCGTCTCTGCCCATTGACATCCCCATACGTGCCACCGTGCAGCCGTCGTTTGAGACTCCGCGGGTGGATGAAGACAACGACAGACAAAAGGTATGTGTTTGTGTATGGCGGGAGGGCGTGCGCGGGCATTGGGTGTTTGTGTACGAGAAAGTGTGTGTGTGTGTTTGTATATGGATGTGTGTTTACATATGGATGTGTGTGTTTATATATGGATGTGTGTGTTTATATATGGATGTGTGTGTTTATATATGGATGTGTGTGTTTATATATGGATGTGTGTGCTTATATATGGACGTGTGTGTTTATATATGGACGTGTGTGTTTATATATGGATGTGTCTGTTTATATATGGAAGTGTGTGTTTGTATATGGACGTGTGTGTTTATATATTGATGTGTGTGGTTATATATGAATGTATGTGCTTATATATGGATGTGTGTGTTTCTATATGGATGTGTGAGTTTTGACCTGGACCTCGAGGGAGAATGCGATGCGCTGTGGTGATGATGCACTTAGATGCTGGCTCTGTCTGGCGCTCGATGGCAGATTTATGTGTGTGTATCTACATATTTTCGAATGCGTGTACCTAGGGTTTTTTTTCTAAGCTTGGTGTGTTTTTCAGATAGTTTGTTTCCCCCGACTCAGTTTCGCTATAATGTGGTGCGTGTTACCAACCGTTTACTTCCTGGTTTAGAAATGCTGGCTAAACATTCTACATAGTCTACTAAACTCAGTTTCCCCCCCTTCTTACTTTCAACCACTCCACAGCCAACGGACATTGCGCGGTCTATGCACGCCTTAGTGGCCATGAACAACCAGATGTATGGACATCTACCTAGCAGGAGCAGGAAATACTCTGTTTTATAAGCGTCACCTGAGGCCCACAATTAATCTTTTAACCGTAAGCTGTCAATTCAAAACACCAAGAAGTCTCGAACCATTCTTTGGCTCTGGTCGACGGGGTACGCCCAGATCCATAATACTAGCTAGACTTCCGACAGGTGCGAATTAGGCTTGCCATGGTGCAGCGATGGCCTATAATGTGCATTAGAATCCTGGACATGATCAATGCCCAAAAATATACAAATACGTGCAGGATGCAGGACAGGTGCAGGAGACAGGGGGACATCCCAAAGGTGCCAATAGGAGGGTGTGCCACACATCATGGACAATTGGTCATGACAGTATATATTTTTTGGATCAGGATCAGGATAGTGGCACGATATAAATCCCGGCCGCCCATTGTAATACCCTTTTTTGGCCGTTGCTTAACGAGTACGAAGTCATATGCTTCGTTGTTTGGCACCAAATATCCACACGGCCACCTACACCCGACGAAAGATGATGCAAGAGCCATGCTTCACTCTCTTTAGAGCAGGGCCTGATGGGCAGTTCTGTACCCGAATATGGGCTGCACTGTGGTCTGTCCCCAGGATATTTGAGTCCGGTCGTGACCCGTGCATGGGTCCCTTTCAAGGGTTTTTAGGGTTTAGGGTTTAGGGTGTCCCTTTCAAGAGGCTGTCACATGAGGTTGGGTTCTGAGACCATGTGCAACCGTCCGCTCCGACTGTTCAGGCGTGTGCGTGCCATGTACTTTGTCTTTTCGAGATAGTTAAGACCGCACGCTGGTACTGGCCTGCCCAGGACAGTAAGCACCTGCACACACCCAGCTACAGTTTCAATCCAATTAGCACAGCCATACTAGTGTTTACGACAGACCAATTAGTTATGCTATAGCGGCCGGACGAGTGTATTTCCTTACGCTCGATTAATTTAGGATATGTCACAACTCGTGCAACGAGTTTCCCATAGCTCAATAAACGAGGTTTAAAGCCCTAACGAGACAGGCAGTAGCAATATATTGCCAGACCTATGCAGAAATAGTCTGAACACACAACCGTTCGACAAAAGAAGGTTTTCGTATACTGACTGACCTGGAGTACTCTAGTCTGGTACGAAAGTATACAAAATTGATTTGCTGTCTGTATTTACGGTTGTGCAGTGCACTTGGTGCAGTATAAGTGGTTGGTGGTTAAAAGGTCAGGAATGGCCAGAAGAATCTTAGCAGAGCTACTGATAGGTTTTTGTGGTCAACGGAGCTTTTCAGGCTTTATTCGATCTCGGTTTCAGCTCACACTGAATATATATATATATATATATATATATTAGTATATATATGTGTATATATATATATACATATATGTATATATATATATATTATATATATAAATATATATATACCTATACATTTACATATACAATGTATACATATGCCATCGTCAAATTGTAATAAAAAACCTGTGTATTCTGATCTGTGCATGAACAGTGTTAAATACATTGTGGTCACGCACTTATTATTTCATCACTTTTTTATACAGTGTTTATCTTCGAGAAAGCACCATAAGTCTATGACCATACGTATTGGCCCCTGCATGCTTAAGCACTTCGACGGGATACATGGCCAGAAAAGATCCGATTCGATTAGACGACCATATGTCAATATTGGCAACTATACAAAGATCTCCCGACAGCAGCTAGCTACAATTGATATGTTTTCTCGTTGGATAATCTCTCCTGTTATCATGTTAACTCCTAGGGCAATCTCTCTGTTATCACATGTCTATTCTCTGGGACAATCACCTGACACCTCTGATATCATGTTTACTCTTTGGGGTAGTCTCCCCTGAAAATGATACGCTTGTTTCGTATTGATCAATCAATCAAGTCTAAGGTGTTATACCACGATGCGCGGCGTGCTCGAATCAGACTCATGCAATACCGGATCCAGTCCTGGACCCAGTTTCTACCTCGACTCTATTATAGTTCGATGAATGAGAAGTACCTAAGCTGGCTTCTCGTGCGTGCTATCGCCTCTGTGCATGCCGTGCTATTCAAATAGTCTCAGCCGTCAGATTGATTGCAGAATATTCACAGACAGTTGTCAGCTCGCCTACTCTTGCAAACGAGCGCGGCTGTCTTATTCCATTGATTTGGAAAGTACGCAGGCCCAGAGATGTCCAAGCCGCTCCATCGAATAAGTTGATTTTTAGCAGCGTAGTCCGTGTGCCCATATACTATCTCAAAGCAAATCACGTGTTGTATATATGATTGCTTATACATACTACATGATTTGTTGAGTTTTCGTCGCCCATATTCAATATTAAAGTTCCGTAGTCGGCTGTTACAGCATTTGCGCATGTCGCGAGCGGATGGAGTATACCGGGGCAGAGCGTACGCCATCCAAGCGGTCACGGCTATCACGAACACAACTACCATATGTTTTGCAAAATACGAAACACCATTTCATATGCCACACGCGCAAGTCCGTACTGTTTAATGAGAGCATCGACCACCTCAGATAAAAGGCTGATACTTAACAAAAAATGCCGGATTCTTCCAGGAAGCGACTTCTTTCATGAAATCTTGCTGAATACTTGATAGCTCACCTGACAGTGCGCCTTCACGTTGCATCAAAGATTGGGCAATCTCTTTGCTTTGTGCCAGCTCGTTTTCTAGGTTTTTTTTCTCTGTGCAACAGCTCCTCGCACACCTAGCACCTTCTCTTTGCTACCTGAGTGGCCCATATTCAGTTATATACAGCTGTGAGTGTTGGCCAAGTCTTCACCTCGTGACAGTGTGTACGCATAGCTATTCCGAGACAATAGCATTTTATACTTTAATTTTTGCTCGCGTATTTATCGTGAAATCTCTCCTGTCTTGGTATTTACTCTTTTTCATGATTTTGTTTTATTTACATTTCTGTTTCCGTCCTGGAGTTCTATTTTTAGAAGGCTAAGTGAAATACTGAAATCAAACATTATTGTTTCAAGGCATTCTGCTGACAGTGCTGAGTCTGCTCGATTAGGGTTTATTAATAGGCCCTCTCTACTACTCTCTAGAGTCTAGACTCTAGTACAGAGAACAAGGGTCGCAAGCAGAAATCAGGGTCAAATTTTAAAAATAGCAGAAATCGTATAAATATTTACTAATTTAATGGGCCCCACTGAGATATTTGTAGTTTTTTTTTATTAAAATAAAAGAATTTTGTCCTTCGGACGCAGTTCGATTAGCCATATTTTGTTCTTTGTTCTTTCTCTCTTCAGAATAGAGAGAGGGTCATGATTATATGAATGTTTTTTAGTACAGTGATGTCCGTGTGGCAGTGCCCATACACAGAATAACGTGCTGTAAAGCAAAGACTACAAGACTTGTTGAATTCTCGACACTATTCTCTGCTCATCTTAAACATGAAAGCTCTGTAGTCGGCTGCTACCGTATTTGCGCGCAAGCGGGTGGAGTAGTACTGGTGGTCACGCCAACAAGAACAGAACACACCATACGTTGTGTAAGATACGAGACGCCAGTTCAATGTTCATATGCCATAACACCCGCAAGTTCGTGTGTGCTGCACAATGACTGCACAATGAGAGCATCGACCACCTCCGATACAGGTTGATACTTGACACAAAATACCGGTTTGTTAGGAAGAGACTTCTTTTATAAGTTCTTGCTGGCTATTTACAAACGATACGCATATTTCGTATCGACCAGTCAATCAAGTCCAAGGTACATACCACAATGCTTCGATGCTCGGCATGTTCAAGTCAACCGCATTTCTACCTCGGCCCTATTAAAGTGTGATAAACTAGAAGTATCATATCTGGCTTCTCGTACGTACTATCTCCTCTGGGCATGATGTGCTGTACGAATAATCTCCGATTCTGGGATTGTTGTCAGCTCACCCACTCTTGCAGACGAGCTCAGCCTGTTGTCGTATTCCAAGGATTTGGAAAGTACGTAGAGTGAATATGTCTAAGCCGCTTTATCGAATAAGTTGCCTTTTAATAACGTACTGTCTGTGTGTGTGCTCATACACTATATCAATAAAAATCACGTGTTGTGAGTATTATTGCTCAGACTACAGGACTTGTTAAGTTTCCGTCGCCCATGTTCAATATGAAAGCTCCGTAGCCGGCTGCTACCGTATTGGCGCGTATCGCAAGTGAATGGTGTAGTATCGGTTCACAGTATGCACCATTCAAGCGGTCACGGCTATCAAAAACAGGACAATTCATATATTAGTTAAGATATGAATCACCACTTCATATACCACACCCGCAAGTCCGTGCTGCTCAATGAGAGCATTGACCACTTAAGATAAAGGTTGATACTTGGCACAAAATGCCGGATTCTTCAAGGAAGCGACTTCTATTAAAATTTCTTGCTGACTACCTGATACCTCACTTGCTAGTGCTTCTTCACGTTGCAGCAGGGATTGGGCAATTTCTCTACTTTGTGCCAGTTAGTTTGTTAGGTTTTCCTCTCTGCGCAACAGCTCCTCGCACACACTTGACACCTTCTCTTTGCCACCCGAGTGACCCATATTCAGTAATATACTACTGCGGGTATTGGCCAAGTCTTCACCGGGTGCATGTAGCTATTCTGAGACAACAACAGCATTTGTATTCTTTATTTTTACCTCTGGATTTATCGTGAAATCTCCTGTTTTGGTGTTTTTATCAAGGGATGTTATAACTTATTGGATAGGCTATGAGATCATGGAACGGCATATATCAATATGCGGTGCCTGCCCTGGCACCCAACTTGTGATGGGCTCCTCCTAAAATTTGTTTGATAAAAGAGAAAAAAAGACTAGTACTTCATTGTAGTGCTTAGTAATCAGACCAACTATTGGCCCAATAGTCACAGTAATCAGACTAACTATTGGGTAGTCTATGCATAATTATCTATACTAAACATTGGAGAGTCTATTTATGTCTAAACTAACTATTTGGCAATGAAATCTCCCGCCAAAAGGCATCATATGCCGGTGAGACTGAGAGTCTCAGACACCATCTCATACTTGATTTTCGTTAAAAGATTTATAAATATATATAACTATGTATATGACATAGATGTTGTTTGTCTATGCAGTTATACTACAGGACTATATGACATAAATGTTATTTGTCTATGTTGTTGTTTGTCTATGTAAATAGTTACATAAAAGGTATCAAATATTCACGATGGATTAATCTGAATATGTGGAGATCGGGGATACTGTTTCAGCACCGGAAATGGAAGCAGATTCTATAGATGGGGATTGACTGAATGATCTAGTATTAGACCTAAGTTTAGACGACGAAGATGCACCGATTGAGATACACTTTGATCAACAGATACACGATGTCGAAATCAATACAGATCACTTCCAACAGGAAAATATATCAGCTTTTTTTATACTCAATTCAGCAAGTATTAAATTCGGAAAGCGTCGAAAGTATGAATACAAAGGAGGGTATTAAACTAGCGGTCAGCCATCCATTAGCAGACTTGAAAACACAAAAAACGCAAAAACGCAAAAACGCAAATATATATATATATAAATTTATATATATATATTATATTTATATATAAATAAATAAATATAAATGCATATAAATATATATATATAAATATATATATATATATGCATATATATATATAATAATAATAATAATAATAATAACAATATATACATATATATATACACACACACACCCATATATATATATATATATATGTGTGTGTGTGTATGTGTGAGTGTTTGTGCGTGTATGTGTTATTTACGAGTGTGAGTGTGAGTAAGTATGTGTGTGTATACGTATGCATGCATATATACATATATATATATATATATATATGTATGTATATATATAAATATATATA
>NW_014039753.1:1189-5928 GCF_001186125.1 Sphaeroforma arctica JP610 | reverse complement strand
TATATATATAATAATAATAATATATATATATATATATATATATATGTATATATATATTTATATATATCCATATATACTGCTCCTTTTTAGTATTGTTGAAACCCTGTATGGAGGATAAACGTTTACCAAGTACATGCAATGCTCGTGTTTGCAAAGCGCAGTAGTATGCACGATCCTAGTTCAAGTCTGCTACCGACTTGGTTGAGCATACGCAGGTGAATCCACTAAATTTATAGAAGAGTCATCAAAATGTGTGATCGCAAGCGTAAAGGACATGAGCGATTTTTTTTAGCCTGCTTCAGATTGCCACGAGACTTCAAAGTTTTCTCCGAAGGCTTACGGCCACTATTATTACGTGCGCCTCCGTGACTACTCATTGAAACGGCCGATCCCACTGCTGAGAAATAATATACACACGATTGAGACACACACAGATATATTTATTTATAAATACGATTGAGACACACACAGATATATTTATTTATAAATACGATTGAGACACACACAGATATATTTATTTATAAATAAAAAGTAAATATTGTCGTTTGCAGCCATGTTTGTCAACAGAACCCCCGCCAAAACGGCGCCTGTGGCGCCTTTGCTTCTGACTTCACCGTCCGGCATCCGGCCATAATATCGGTTTACTCATCCGTATCAACGTTTATATTCGACCACACGGCATATTTACGATCAACTATTGAAGTGGGCCCTTTTATTTAACGGATTGAGGCTAGCCTGTACCTACAAATAGAACGCATATCTAAAAATAGAATTCCCGCTTTGCAGTGAACACAGTGACGGTGGGTTGGGATTTGGGTATTGGGAAATTGGGAATGGCTGAATGGGAACTTGAGTTGGGGTCCACATGACCAAATAATCGATTACACATTTTTTCGTATTTAGAACAATGTACGGACGCAATGCTGTTTCTCTCACGACAGTCTAACTTTGTAAGTTCTCTGGCGTAGCAGTAATACACGGTGTTTCGACTCTGTAGAGGTCACCGCTGATAACGCACTTACACATAATATAGCCTTTCAAATATTGGTCGTATGCTCTATTGCTGATGAAAGTAGTATACCTTGTGCAATTGCTCGTTTAAATGTCCACGGCGTGCGCTCAATTTGCAATTGAAACGGAAGGCATCTGATAATGTTTTTAAAAATTACAGGCTTGTATATCGGCTTATGTTGCAATTTTATTCCTATGAGCTTGGTGCTGAATAATTTTCGATATACTTCGTCCGCTCATAAGTTCTATATATTTCCACACCCACAGATTAATCCTTAAACGTCAGACCCTCGCACACACAAGATGTCGAATGCGAAGGTGGAAAGAAAGGCTGCGTACTTTGAACGCCTTTTGAGTTACTTCGATAAGTACTCAAAATGCTTCATCGTAGGTGTCGACAATGTCGGCTCCAACCAGATGCAGCAGATCCGTAAGTCTCTGCGCGGTAAAGGTGAGGTCCTTATGGGCAAGAATACCCTTATCCGTAAGGCTCTCCGCGGTGCTATGGCCGAGAACCCCAACTTCCACAAGCTGCTTTCTGTAGTTAAGAACAACGTCGGTTTTGTTTTCACCAACGATGACCTTTGTGAGGTTCGTGATCTTATCACATCTTTCAAGGTTGCCGCCCCCGCCAAGACCGGAGCGATCGCCCCCATTGATGTGCACATCCCTGCCGGTTCCACCGGAATGGACCCAGGAAAGATCTCTTTCTTCCAGGCTCTTAACATCACCACCAAGATCCAGAAGGGTGCCATCGAAATCGTGAACCCCGTTCACTTGATCAAGGAGGACACTCGTGTCGATGCGTCTGCGGCTGTTCTTTTGAATATGTTGAAGATCTCGCCGTTCAGTTACGGTCTTAAGGTCTTCCACGTATTCGAGGGAGGTTCCCTATACGATCCCGAGGTCCTTGACATCAAGGAGGATGATCTTCTTAAAGAGTTCTCTGCTGCCGTCGCCAACGTCGCATCCATCTCTCTTGCTATTGGATACCCCACCGTGGCTGCCATCCCCCACATGTTCATCAACTCGTACAAGAACGTGCTTGCCATTGCGTGCGAGACCGATATCACCTTCCCTCTCGCTGAGAAGGCTAAGGAGTTCCTTGCTGACCCTGAGGCTGCTTTGGCTGCTATGGCTGCTAACGCACCTGCTGCGCCTGCCGGTGGTGACGCTGCTGCACCTGCGGCCGCTGCGGCCGCCCCCGAGCCTGAGGAGGAGTCCGAGGAAGAGGACATGGGTTTCGGTATGTCGATATTGCTCTATAAGCAAAAGCTTTTTCGTTTGTAATGTTTAGTTGGTCAGAGGCATGGTTTTTGGCACGGACAAATAGGTTGTAATATCTAGTTAGGGTAAAGCATGGGGATTGTTTGCAAGGTTGCAGTGTTTTGTGGATAGGTATATGGTTTGTCTGGTGAATGCAAGTCTAATGTCTTTACAATGGACTTTGGTTTGATTTGAGGCAGTGATGCTTTTGTGCCTTATGAATCAATGTATTCATTGTAGATGTGACTGGATATGTCTTCAATTTTGACCTGGACCCCAGAAATGTATAGTATTTAGTATTGCTGTTAGTGTAGTTTCTGCCACTGTTACTTTCTTTTTTGGCCGGATATCAATCAGGAAGTATTGGCTGAGATGTTTAGTATTGCTTGCTAACATTTAAATCACCCATTTTGTGTGTCGCAGGACTTTTCGACTAAACTGTTGATCAACGTGGCCTCTTGTTAACTCGAGAGTTGGAAAAGTGCTTCCGTTCGATCTGCAATGCGGTTTGAATCGGATTTGAATGTAGGTTTGTGTCACTTTCGCTTCGGAAGTTAGGTATAATAAAGCTTCTTGTCCGTTTATGCGTTGTTTTTATAAATTCAAGACTTGTCGGTGTTTGGGTGTATGTATGAGAAAGAGTTTGAGTGTAGTACTTGTCATTTAACAGTCTTGTGTATTACTTCTATAGTACATCGAGAAGTAGTCAATATACAAATTGCGTTAGGTGTGGGTGTTCGTTCGTCTGCGAGTGCATAAAACATAACGCAGCTACCTATTATGTAAGTCGGGTTCTATCTGGCTTAACACAAGAAAGTATGCGGACAACAACGGGTCACTGGTTACAATTGTAGGGGTTCACTGTGGCATTTATGTCACACCTGTTACATCATGGCACGGAGACCTAAATTTCTGTTATTGTCTTAAAGTTGTGGGGATATATATACATCCTGTATGTTTCTACATCTCTTACGGTTCAAATTCGCGATGGATTGGTTCGTCGGTCATTATTTCACAAGAACAGTTTATAAAATAAAAGCTTAGATCACGAGAGATAAGAATGTATTTTATTATTATTAAAAAATGATAAGCTTGTTACTATTTGCCTTCAATCAATGGACAATATTGTCGATCTGCGTTCACGCTGTGTATTTGACGCAATATTGGCACGTCAACAGAACAGCGTTGACGATATTTGAATTTTGTTGCTAGCAAGTTCCTCCATTTGTGGAACAAGACAGATGGCGAATGCTTACCAAGCTCTCGTACTGCCATATGAAGGATGTATATTGACCTTCATAATACTCAAAATCTAGAAATGTGATTTATTTCCGAATGATACGAATATGTGTCTTCTCCAAGACTCGAGGACCAAAACATCAAACTATAATCCTCCTGGTATCCTTTACTTGGCCATAGCCTCTCCTGTTTATTCAATAAGTCGGCCCTTTGAAGCCTGAACGAGGGGACTATCATATCTCCCCGGGATATTATATTCGCTTATGATAAAATAATGTCTCACCCTCTAGATGTATTTAACTTAATCATGGCATAGCCATCTGAATTCTACATAGCCTTTTATATAGCCCTCTATGATCAGGGAATATGCATTTATATACAGTGTACAATATTAAATACACAGTTGAACAATGAACACCCAACAAGGCATAAGCCAACAACCTAGAATATATTGTGTTGAGAAAATAGGGAATTTCACTTTTTGGCGGGGTTTTTAGCGGTTACGTCACCGTGACAGGGGGTTTAGATATTCAGATTGAGGGGCGCACATAAATAACATGTCACAGGTGGAATATATATATAATAACGAATTAACAGTAGGATAACTCTATACGTGCCTCTGTTGTGGATATAGAGTCTGAACAAGTAGTAGGATAACACTATATAAGCCTCTATTATGGTATAACCTGGCAATATGAGCTGGCATCACTGACATCCCAAGTATGCTGTTGCCCAGAAATTAGGAACTCGGTCTAGGGGCTCTACTTATAAATCAAGCCTTTCAACAGTGATAAAGGAGAACTATATGCACGACAAATCATGATGTTCAATGCGCTGTGGTGTCGGAGAGTGCTGCTGTCACTTAGTGGTGTGATCTTGCTGCTTGCCATTCTGTGTGAGGGTACAGTCAACAGGCGTGAACGTGACCAGGTCTTGGAGGCCATTGCGCGCGATACAGAAACATTAAGGATACATAAGGCGAAAGTGTGTTTTCATTGTACATAGTATACGATTATCGAAAATTTTCTTATTGTACCATCGTATATAAGAACTCTAGCGGGATTTCGTGTACCTGAACATCGAAAAAATGACCATGTTCCCTCATCCCATGTCTGTGCAAGTCTGGAACATAAATCATCGTACTTATCGCAACGGGAGAGTGTGAAATTACCATTACGTATGCGTAATTATATGGTCTATCCTATTTATACATTACTATATAT
>NW_014039753.1:0-1169 GCF_001186125.1 Sphaeroforma arctica JP610 | reverse complement strand
TATATATATAGGTGTTATATATTGTATATAGTTGTATGCATGCCGATGTGCACGTATAGGTGTCATGTATCCTGCACCTGTATATCTATTCCGCAGATTTGATGCATTTTTTAAAAAGTTGGTTTATGGTATGCTCAAAGTTTATTTGTACTCTGCACCTTTCTGCAGACCAGTCTGGTCAGAGGACGACGTTGTAAAAGAAAACTTGTAGATATATGCATTCAATATACATGCGTGTGAGAGTACATGTATATTCATATTTGAATTTAATGAGTCTTCCAGTTATCTGCTATGAATCGTTCCCTGTATACTGCTCTTTTGGAAACAGGAGCGATCGAAATTGGAGCGACTCGAAGAAGAAATGAAATCAAGACAGGACAAGGAAGACCGTGCGGCGGCCCTATTAAATAAAATTAAGAACAGCGAACAGAATCACGCTCACAATGATCTCCAGCACGAGCAAAATTATGACATTGTCGACACGGATACATATCACAACACAAATGACCCTATTGTGAACCCTGAAGCAGACACCAGACACAAACACGAGCATGGACATGGACATCGACATGGAGAGAAAGGGGAAGCTATAGTCGGAAACACAGACGGCGCTGCAAAGGTACGCGAGTCCGAAGTCGAACGATGCGAACATCACACCACCCACTCGCACGACTCAGCGGATGATGAGAATACAGCGGTCCGCGGCTCAGACCCAAGCCACGCCGAGCGTCGCAGCAAACAACCTTCAGATACATCAGAGCATGGCGAGAGACCGCATATGGAGACATCGGAAGACGGAGACAGTGTTGCCGCAGATGCGCTGGAGAGAGCGGATTTTTTATTTGAAAATCGATCTGATATGGCAGATTCGTCACCTGAAAACCGGTCGGATGAAGCCGATACTTTAACCCAGGGTGAGTCAGATGAAAGAGACATGTCAGACGGGAATGATGATCCATCTAGCAATGACTTGGATGACTTCGAAGAGGCGGTGCGTGTGTTGGTGATAGTGACGGTGTATCAGAGAACACTCGCGCGATGTGGAGACAGGACTGTGGAAGATCTGATGGGAGTGATTGCCAACACTACGTACCCTAAAGGTACGACAAAAATCTGGTGTGTACTGGTATATTTAGTGGTGTGCTGTATCTGTCCATATGAGTTCTAAG
>NW_014039754.1:38651-41557 GCF_001186125.1 Sphaeroforma arctica JP610 | reverse complement strand
GGTCGGACTCTAGAGGATCCCACTATATATGAATGTATGTATATATATGCATATATATACTTGTATATATTACATATATATATTTATATATATATATATATATATATATATGTATATATACATATATTTATATATATATATATATATATATATATATATATATATATATATATATATATACGTGCGCTTGTGTGTGTTTGTGTATTCGTGTGTTGATGTGTGTGTGTGTATGCCTAAGTACATGTACATCATAGCTCGTCAACCACACACTTACCGGGACTACTCCAGAGCACAAACCACAGCCCTGGGTTGCCGCAGACACTCTGCATGCCGAGCACATTAGCGAAAAAACACCCTGATATGAAAACAGGTGTATATGTCAGTATACATGCAGAATGTCCAATCTGAAACTTGTAATATTTTCTGTAGACATATACTTAGACAAATTACGCACATATGATATGTGCACAGGTCAATGTGGTTGTGGAATGGCCCAATGTAGAGTTTTAGCGTTCCATCCTAACGTTGTGAAACCGGAGCGGCTCACGGGTTGATATACATTTGCGATATGTCATTGTAGCAGCAAACTACGTAGTATGGCAAAATACGTGTTTGCAGGTGAATTGATTGCGAAAATATATAATTCCGCGAGGCCTCAGTGAACTAACACCTCAAAATTGCAGAGACTGCGTGCAAAGTGATACGCCTGAAAGTGGAGGAATAAAACAAGCCGTTCGTCTGACGTGTGTGTAAGTGAGTACGCGTGCGCAGGGGATAGTATGCAGCTACAGGCATCTGAAGTGGATGTAATGCAATGTGTTTGAGATCTATTCAAGTGCATAACAGAGACATCTACAACCACAGGCTGCGCATGAGTCAAGAGGAATTCGTTGGTTTGCATAGATAAGCTTACGATGCTTATTGAACTTATGTTAGTATCACCCGTTCAAACGAGTCACAAAAATGCGAATAACATAGACATTGGGCGTATGCCAATAAATTCATAGAAAATTAAATAGTTGTACGTGCATAGACTTTCATAACATACGCTATGTATATGAGAATAGTTGTACGTGCATAGACTTTCATGACATACGCCATGTATATGGATCCTATTGCTGAAACAACACTTGTAGCTGACACGGGAATAGCACGCAAACGTATATGATATTTCTGTATTTGATTGTTCCTTCGCCTGAACGTGAACTAGGACAGCTCGTGACGGCGTATAAAGGCCTGTTTGTAGCGTTGCGATGATTGTCATACTTATCGAATCACCAGTTACTCTACATGCCCACCACTCAACCAGTTAGTCCCCTTGGCCGTGTGATGTGTCATATAACGACATGAGGGGTATGCGTAATGTGATATTCGGGACGGATGTACAGTAAGCTCATAACTGTGTGGAGACTGACATGCTTGTTAGCGAGTCGGCTTCTGTTGGCCTGTCTCCTGCTACTAACAATACAACAGTAGTTGCCGCGAAGCCACGTTCAATTCTCAAGAAATTCAGACGGGTGGTCTGCTTACTGGAGGTCTACATTGGTTGCGCATGTGTGGCACCTTGACAGCCGGATAAGACTGCCGCCAAGGAATAGGAATGTACAATGCGAGGCATGGCAAAAATAAATAAACCCTAAACCCTAAAACCCTAGAACAAAAGCCGAAGCGGTGGCTGTTAACTTGTTTATTTCCGTCTCCGGATTACCTGTCACGACTCCTATCTGGTGAAGGGTCCCCAGAGAGCCCCTCAGAGTCACTGGCGCGACATTGTTGATGTACAGTGGCACGGAATTGCAGCAGATTCCTGTCGACAGTGAGAGGGGATTCACCGTTGAGTTTGGAAACGTGTTAGATTCGATACACAGGAAAGTACCCGTGCTAAACGTTAACGTGGAATACGCAAACTCTATGAAGGATAAACAAAGTGATGGACCCCAAATCCAAATATGCAACCAAATCTACAATGCAAAATTAGGTTAAGGCCTATTAAGCCAAGAATACGCCGCATAAGATGTAATGCAGTTGCCCCCAGTAACTCCCACCACAACCCTACTGTACGTGATAATACACATGCGGTTATAGACGATAGAACCCGGTATGACAATAAAGCCGGTGCGAATGAGTATCGTTCTGGGTGTTACTAGAGCTCGCCTACTCCACAACTGAGCAGCACTTGCAGAGCACTCAGCATGCCTCTGCCCTCCATAGGTCCCAACACACAGCCACTGTCGCTTTAACATCACGCATTCGGCAATAGACAATAGAACCTCAACAGATGATAAAAACAGTGTTACTGTTAAACGTGAACGAGAATCGTTGCCAATATCATCCCAACCCCCAACAACCCCCAACAACTCGCATGCTGCACTTTCCCAAAAGTACAATCGCACGACCGCTTTGCTACCGTTCACATTGGCAAGAATTCACATCGCAGTGCTTGAACTTCATCTGATACTGAAATACATACGAGAACAGGTACCATCACAGATATCACCATAGCTTACCTACTCCCACACCGAGAAGCACCCGCCCAATAATCAGCATATTGCTGCCCTCCGCAAGTCCCATCACTACACCACACATAATGAAAATCATGTCGGTGTAGATAGCGGCCCATTTCGGCCCAAAATTTTGGCATAGTGGGCCACCTAAAATAGAGCCAACAACCCCTCCGATGCCGAAAAGGGAGGCTACCCATGCCAAATCCCCCGTTGTTAGGGGTGGATTGAAGGTGGGTGCCTGATGTAGGAGACAACAGAGAAAGGCGCAAATGTTCGAAATGAGATATACGGGTAGGGGAGAGGACGATCTGAGTTGAGGTTCCCATTGTCGTGCATCTCGAGGTAAGTAGGGCAAAGACATCAAGGGCACTGTATATATATGTATATATATATATATATATA
>NW_014039754.1:18487-19546 GCF_001186125.1 Sphaeroforma arctica JP610 | reverse complement strand
TGTGTGTATGTGTGTGTGTGTGTGTGTATGTGTGTGTGTGTGTGTGTGTGTATGTATTTGTATATGTATATGTATATTTGTATGTATATGTCTTTATATATATATATATATATATGAGCAGTGCTGAGATGCAAACCGCTAGATTATCCTGTGTGCTTGTCCTCGCAAATTACTAAGTGAAGATCTCCCTACAGGTAGATATAAGTACATGCTGATATGCCAGATCAGTTAGGAGTTGTGACAAGCAAACTGATGCCGAGAGCAACTGGTGTTGTTGTATATCACTAGCTCGCAGAGCATCTGTAGGATATTCTGAACCACTTGTTGGTGGGTGACGCTCCAGTACGCACTTAGTGTGTGCTGTTCTGTGTCAACTCGATCATAGTTAGCAAGTTAAGTTTAGATTCGGACGCTGAAGGCCTAGAAATGAGTCTCGTGAGCCTCAGTAGTATCTCTATAGCGATATTGTCATTACCGGAGTTTATTTCTAGTATGTCAGTTGTATCAGACAACCTCGACAGCAAACGATCGTAACTACATCGAGTACACATGCGTCGTTGTGATGTATTGCATTCTCCATTTGTTGCCCTACTGCAAAGGAACGTAACGTGAACGTGTACACATGATTTCCTTTGATAATCCCACGTGCACAGAACCCCTGGGTGTCCTATTACGAAGACGAAGAACTCAAACAAGAAATAGAGATGGACGTGCTACGCACCTATCAGGAGATGCCATTCTTTCAACAAGAGAGTGTGCAGGCAAGCCTCGGCAAGCTACTGTTTGTGTTCTCTAAGGAGTTTGCGGCACTTAGTTACAGACAGGGCATGCACGAATTGCTGGCCCCTTTACTGTGGGTCAGGACACACCACACACCTCTCACCGGACTTGGTATGTTATATATGCCGATGGTTGTGAAGTTCAAATGGTATACAGAGGCATTCGACGTGAGTATGCGTTTGGGCTGATACGTTTATGTATGAAATGTATGTTCCTTGTTATGCAATGTACATGTTGTAACGAGTCACAGATGATTCATTTGTTTCTGTATGTGAGCTT
>NW_014039754.1:14902-17531 GCF_001186125.1 Sphaeroforma arctica JP610 | reverse complement strand
ATCTATATATCTATATATTTATATATATATATGTGTGTGTGTATGTATATGTATATATATGTCTGTGTCTGTGTCTGTGTCTGTGTATGTGTCTTGTCTGTTTTGTGTCTTGTTTGTTTTGTGTCTGTGTATGTGTGTGTGTGTATGTGTATATATGTGTCTCTGTGTATGTGTGTGTCTCTGTGTGTAGGTTATCACGTGTTGATCCGCTATCGTGATCATGTATGTCTACATGCATTTGTGCCTATTTACATGAGTAATGTTCGTATTTACAAACGGTCACTCTGGGCTCACCTACAGCATGTAGAAAAAAAAACAGGATAATTGTTCTATATAAGTTGTCTACTAGACCCCACGCATGCGTATGCAATATGGAGGATATAGAGCGTGCATATACTATAGCATATTCATACACTATCGCAACTATATAAATCACAGTTAACGCATCCATCATTGTGGGTGTACATATAGCTCTCGCTTGTTATAGTTGTACGTCCGTATTTTGTACTACTCAGGCTCATACACACAGTGTGAGATTATAGGGTTTAGAGTAAACTGATATCCTGCAAGCTTGCCCAGGATTACAATGAACACGGCACGAGTGCATTAGTCTCCGGCATGCCTATGCAGAAGCATTTATCATCCACGCCCATACTTACGAATCCCATGTGAAAAGAACCTGTCCTTTTGTTCTCATGTACACTCAGCAGACCCTGGGTATATGCATAGGAATCATCATGGATGATGGATGTGTGGACGTTTGGCAAGCAGGCTCAGTAACGCTTCGTATTCGCACAGATCGCTATATAGGTTTGTACATATTGTCACACACGTTCACCAGTACTCTCGCCTCAACGCCAATCGTTTCACAAATGTGGACTATTGTCAAGCACGATCGCTCACTAGTCCCCTCGCATACCCCCAGATCTCTTCACAAATGTGGACATGCTGTCAAGCAAGCTAACCCGGGGGTACATAGAACACGACACATACTACATGTTTGTCCGGTTGATGGAGTTGATGCGCAAATGGTACCAACAACCCCCCGCATCCACCAAGGGATCCACTAGGGCGTCTATGGAGGTTTGTTTAAGTTCATATTTATATATTTAGGGCGTCTATGGAGGTTTGTATGAGTCCTTATTCATGTATTTAGGTGCTTTTGGAGGTGCGTATGAAATCCACCGGTGCGGTAGTGAAGCAGTTGATCCTGGATTACTTTGCGATTTCCTTCCTATTCTGGGCAATATACTTTTAAAGTCCGATGGTGTGTCTCTGGGTGCGTACCTCCCCAGTCGGTAATGTACCCCATAAATCTAATTTGGCGCCTCATGATTGGTCGAGGTTCTAGTTTGACGTCTCATGATTGGTCGAGGTTTGGACGAGCCTGTTTACTTTCGCACAGGCGAGGTGTGGTTTGCCCACGTTTGTTCTTGTCGGGTGTTATCTGTGACCCAAATTCAGTGCAGTTTAGATCCGAAAGGCATTTTGATTAATCCAGTACGCTGTCTCCATTTAAACTCCTCTCTCTCTCTCTCTCTCACACACTCTCTCGATCTCACACACAGATGTGTGCGTGTGTGTGCGTGTACATGTGTGTATATGTTTTAGTGCGCGTCGTATCAAACGAAACTATCTCCAGTTAAACTTCTTTCTCTCTCTCACTCTCGCTCTTTCTTTCTCTCGATCTCACACACAGATTTGTGCGTGTGCGTGCGTGTATATGCTTTAATCCGTGTCCTATCAAACGCTTTTTCCCTCATCTACCTACCTTGAAACGCGATTCACTCTCTCACTCAGCTGTTTCTGAAAACCCTGAAACCCCTAAAAACCTTACCACCCAGGAATCACCCGTAGTGGCCAAAATCTTAACAATTCAAAACGTTCTGCTGAAGGAATGCGATCCGGAAGTCCATCATGTGCTCACATCGCAAAACGTGGCACCGCAGATCTATGGAATGTATGTGCGTGGTTCAGTGTGTGGGTATGTGTGCCTGTGTCACCTCAGATCTATGGAATGTATGTGCGTGGTTCAATGTGTGGGTGTGTGTGCCTGTGTTACCTCAGATTTATAGAATGTATGTGCGTGCTTCAATGTGTAGGTGTGTGTGCCTGTGTTACCTCAGATCTATGGAATGTGTGTGCGTGCTTCAATGTGTGGGTGTGTGTGCCTGTGTTACCTCAGATCTATGGAATGTATGTGCGTGGTTCAATGTGTAGGTGTGTGTGCCTGTGTCACCTCAGATCTGTGGAATGTATGTGCGTGGCTCAATGTTTGTGTGTTTGTGTATCTGTGTCGGTGTCGGTGACTCTGTATTTGTGCGTGTGCGTGGATGCGTGTGCGTGGATGCGTGTGCGTGTGCGTGTATCTGTGTGTTTATGTGATTGTGCGTATGTTTGTGCGTGTATGAGTGTGAGTGTGTGTGCGTGTGCATGTGTTTCGGATGTGTATATGCGTGTGTGTGAGTGGGTGGGTTGGTGGGTGTGCTTATATGATTACTAACTGTGGCAGCATCCATTCTAATGCATATATCGTAAGCCCAAACTTACACCCCTGACACTTGTGCTCGATTGTTCTGGAGTGCTGCTTTTAGATTCCCGTATTGTTGGTGATTTGGTAGACGTGCCC
>NW_014039754.1:12572-13443 GCF_001186125.1 Sphaeroforma arctica JP610 | reverse complement strand
TATATATATATATATATATATATATATATATATATATATATATATATATGCATGTATGTATGTATGTATGTACGTATGTATGTATGTGTGTATGTATGTATGTATGTATGTATGTATGCATGTATATACGTATATATATATATATATGCATCAATAGGCAGGAAATGTTTGTGAAACAGACCATAGGTTATGATGTGTTTGTGTATATACATATGTATCTATGTACAAATATATCAAATCTATGTACAAACTATGTACAAATTTATCAATATATATACAGCTCTATGTATAATATATTAAATCTATATACAAATCTATGTACAAATCATGTACGAATTTAACCTCTCATCAAGGTTTATCCACTCCTGCCCCTACTGTATCCATAACTCTATACCATCTGTGCAATACAAACATCTCGCATCTGCATCTTCGTTCCTCAAGATCATGTACATCCGACACCAAATACTCGATATTAAATCACATACAGTCATCTGTATGCATATACACATGGACTTGTATAGTATAGTCGTATATTTTTAGAATTCACCTCTTGCACAGGCATATTATGCCCAGCGAACGCCTAATCCCGAATTTCAATTCACTTAAAATAAAATTTGGGATTTGCAATGAATTCCTAATTCTGGTAGGTGACTGGGATGAGGAATTTCTTCCACGGAGCAGGCGATGCCTTTAACAACAATGCCAAGGTACGATCCCATATTCAGCAAATGTATGTATATATTTATATTTAAATACTGATTAGTATATATATATATATACATGTGTGTGTGTGTGTGTGTGTGTGTGTGTGTGTGTGTGTGTGTGTGTGTGTGTGTGTGTGTGTGTGTGTGTGTGTGTGTGTGTGTGTGTG
>NW_014039754.1:0-12361 GCF_001186125.1 Sphaeroforma arctica JP610 | reverse complement strand
TTGTATCTCTGTGTGTGTTGTTGGTGGGGGGGGGGGTCCGTACGGGAACATTTTGTGTGGGTGTGCGTTGAGAGAGCAGTGAACATATCGGCAGCGGCAGTTGAAAAATCAATTCTCGTCCTGACTACAGGCCCCTGAGCACCACCAAGTAGTAGGTATGAACACATGCATTCTGGATACACACCTCACCTAATCACCTTACTATGATTACGCACTCTATAGCAGCCAGTAGTAGCACAGCCGAGAGTGGTTGCACCCAAAGCCCAACCACACGATGTGGTAGGTATCTGCAGTCAGCTGTTGACTAATGAAATGGAGGTGCTCAAGCGGGATTTGACAAACATATGCCTGGAGACGGGGGTAAGGTTCATTAGGTGTCATGGGATTGTTGTAGTGTGTAAACTTCTGCATTTAGTAGACAAACATTTGGGTAATGAATGCACCCACATTCAATCAATTGAGCCAAATCGTATTCAAACGTTTATTGTCAAACAGGTGGTACACTGTCTAGCAACCTATAACCGTTATATCTTGGGTCAACCCAGTCAAAGCTATACGCACGTTCTATTGTCTTCGTATCTAATCAAATTTTCTTTTTGTCTTATCATATTCTCGTATTATCTTATCATATTATCTTATATCTCATTATATTGTCGTTTTATCTTATCATATTGTCTTATTGTCATATCAAATTGTCTAATTGTCTTATCGTATTGTCTTATTGTCGTATTGTATTGTCTTATTGTCGTATTGTATTGTCTTATTGTCTTATCATATTGTCTTACTATCTTATCATATTATCTTATTGTCTTATCGTATTGTCTTATTATCTTATCATATGGTCGTAATATCTGATCATATTGTCCTATTATCTAATCATATTGTCTTATTGTCTTATCTTATCATACTGTCTTATTGTCTTATCAAATTGTCTTATTGTCTTATCATATTGTCATATTATCATATCATATTATCTTATTGTCTTATCGTATTGACTTATTATCTTATCATATTGTCTTATTATCTGATCATATTGTCCTATTATCTAATCATATTGTATTGTTATCTTCTCATATTGTCTTATTGTCTTCTCATATAGTCCTATTATCTTTTCATATTGTCTTATTATCTTATCATGTTATCTTATTGTCTTATAATCTTATCATATTGTCTTGTTGTCTTGTCGTATTGTCTAATTGTCTTATCGTATTGTCTTATTGCCGTATTATATTGTCTTATTGTCGCATCATATTGTCTTATTATCTTATCATATTGTCTTATTACCTTAACATATGGTCTTAATGTCTTATCATATTGTCTTATTATCTTATCATATTGTCTAATTATCTTATCATATTGTCTTAATATCTTGTCATATTGTCTTATTGTCTTATCTTTTTATATTATCATATTGTCGTATCAAATTGTCTTATTGTCGCATCATCATATTGTCCTATTGTCTTACCATATTATCTTATTGTCTTATCGTATTGTCTTATTATCTTATCATATTGTCTTATTATCTTATCATATTGTCTTATTGTCTTATCATGTTATCTTATTGTCTTATCATATTGTCTTGTCGTATTGTCTTATTGTCGTATTGTCGTATTATATTGTCTTATTATCTTATTGTCTTATTACCTTAACATATGGTCTTAATATCTTATTATATTGTCTTATTATCTTATCATATTGTCTTATTATCTTATCATATTGTCTTATTGTCTTATCATCTTGTCGTCTTATCTTATCATATTGTCTTATTGTCTTATCATGTTATCTTATTGTCTTATCATATTGTCTTATAATCTTATCATATTGTCTTATTGTCGTATTATATTGTCTTGTTGTCGTATTATATTGTCTTATTATCTTATCATATTATCATATTGTCTTATCTTATCATATTGTCTTATTGTCTTGTCTTATTGTCTTTTCATATTGTCTTATTATCACATTGTCCTATTGTCTTATCATACTATCTTATTGTCTTATCATATTGTCTTATTGTCTTATTGAATTATCATATTGTCCATATTGTCTTATCTTTTCACATTGTCTTATTATCTTATCATAATGTCTTATTGTCTTTTCATATTATCTTATTGTCTTATCAATTTGTCTTACTGTCTTATCATATTGTCTTATTGTCTTATTGTCTTATCTTTTCATATTGTCTTAATATGTTATCATATTATCTTATTGTCTTATATTTTATAGTCTTATTATCTTATCATATCATATTAATGTCTTATCTTTTTATATTGTCTTAATATCTTATCTTATCCATTGTCTTGTCATATTGTCCTATTGTCTTATCTTTTTATATTATCTTGTTGTCTTATCATATTGTCTTATTGTTTTATCATATTGTCTTATAATCTTTTCATATTGTATAGTCTTATTATCTTATCATATAGTCTTAATATCTTCTCATATTGTCATATTATCTTATCATATTGTCTTATTATCTTATCATATTGTCTTGTTATCTTATCATATTGTCATATTATCTTATCATATTGTCTTATTATCTTATCATATTGTCTTGTTATCTTATCATTTTGTCTTATTGTCGTATCCACAACAGATGGACACGCCTCCGGTCTCGTCTCTGAGGGCTATTCGTCACATAGAAAGTACTATCAATTGTCTGCGAACAAATACCATGCCACCAGTACGAAAATTACCCGCCCAGCCAGTAAGTGATCAAGCCCAACTATCCGGTAATGGACAAACAACGAGGAGCAGCCCTACCTCAAGTAGCCTACCCGAACCTGTACCATCCCATCCTGATCCGACTCAAAAAGACAGTGGCGCTCGAAGATCACCACACACCACGCACCATTCCTATGGAAGGAGTGTCGGTAGTACCACCAACCCCCAGGGAAACAACTCTAAACCATCATCACCCAACGGCCATCACAACTACACCACTTCAGCGTCCGCTTCCCCTAGTGCTGGCAGAAAGGCACCTACCAGGATCAGCGCTACCATGTCCTCTGGGCCACATAAAAGAAGCCCCATGAGAAGCTTGCTGTGTATGTCTGACCAGGAGTTGCCGTAACAGTGTGGGTGTGCTGTGTATGTGTGCTCGGGCTTTCCCTTTGTATCCATATGTAGTCAGGCTCTTCCTGTGCATGTCTGAATGTACGTTCCCTATTTGTTCGCATGTTTGCTATGTACGTCTGCACATGCTCCGGGGGCTGTGTCGCTATTTTTTTCGAGGCGTTTTTTTATTCTTATTCTCCGGTCAAGTCTGTGAGACAGTCAGTCTGGGAAACAATTATAATTAAGAGCATATACCACATGTTCAATAGAGAATCAAGCACGACAGTGAGGTGTGCTACTATATATGAGTATTAGAACGTATTTGGGACTATCGATAGACCTCGGTCCCATATCTTCTTCATCTAGTATCATCACCAATAATACTACGCACTCTCTATATGAGGCGACATTACTTGAATCTGAGCTCAAGATAAAGATATGTAGATGGATAGATAGGTAGGCAGGTAGGTAGGTAGACAATAATTTATATGTATATATTATATATTTTTTTGTGTGTGTGTGTGTGTGTGTGTGTGATGTATATATTATATAGATATATATATATAGACACACTCTATGGCCGGCAGCACGCAAGATTTTGGGCTCGTCTATATTCGTGGTCGACGTTGATTTTAAATTATGTTTTACATGCCCCGCAGCTCTTAGAAGTTCTGGCTCGAGAGGTTCGTCTAACTCAGTATCGATGAACCAGGCTGTGAGCGGCGAATTGAACTGTCAAACCGACAGCCAATCAGATTCTGGTACTTCCGATGTAGACGAGGATGACGAAGAAGAAGTATTTGCAATTGGCGAAGGTGTTACGCACGGCACACAAACTGATAGCGGTCATTGGTCGCTCGACACATCCACACATGGTGTGGGGCTTGACAACGTAGTAGAGAGGTCTAGTACAGATAAGTGTCCACAGGGCACCCCTACGAAAACAAAGGGTGCAGATGCGTACATACATTGGTGGGACGCGCCAGACACGACGACTGGCAGCGAAACAAGCGGACGGGAAGGTGTCCAGGACCACAGCCCGGGTGCAATCGAAGAGGACGCTGCACCTGGGGAAACATACCGCACAACCATACCAGTGGGGAGTGAGAACCAAACGGTGTATTACACCGAACCCGCGGGTTCTGGAAATGGGGCCGGGGCCGGCGGCGCATCAGAAAGGAACTATCAGGACCGAGATGGCAACCATACTGGTGTAGGTTACTCCAGCCACGGTGACAGTGATAACTTCGACCCTATCTCGGCGGAGCGAGACGAGTGGGTGCAAGAGGGCAATACGAGTCCTTCTTTTAGGCCAAGATCTCTATTGGTAAGTTCTGGAACCGGTGTTCGACGAAAGGCCCAGGAAAATGACGGTATTCGAACACGAGCTACGGGACTAACTGAAATAGATAGCTCTCTAGATGTGCTATTGGATGGCCTGGTGGAAAGTGGTATGAACATATTGTATATGTGTATATTTATATGTGTGGATATATATATATATATATGTGTGTGTGTGTGTGTGTGTGTGTGTGTGTGTGTTGTGTGTGTGTACGTATATGTATCTGTATATATATATATATGTGTGTGTGTGTGTGTGTGTGTGTGTGTGTTGTTGTATATATATATAGGTATATATATATGTGTGTGTGTGTGTGTGTGTGTGTGTTCTTTATGTGTGTGTGTGTGTCTGTTTCTTTGTGTGTGTGTCTGTGTCTGTTTCTTTGTGTGTGTGTGTGTGCGTGTTTATTTCTATGTAATCCTTTGGCATATTGCAGTTCATCTACATTGTTAGACCTGCACAATGTTAAGACTTTTGTGGCCACTCTCTTTGGTGAGCACACTGTAGAATTCCTTTTTTTTTCTTAGTTTAATTAATTATTTAAAACAATATACTAAGGTTACTGGTCACATCCTGGTATAAATAAGTATGAAATCCATTCGCTTGCGCTTTTCTGATCGCTCTTGTAGGTAAAACGCATGTCGATGGCTTGCACCCAGACTTCAATATTGATGATTTCTCGGTCCCTCCGAGTGCGAGATCGAAGACGTCACCAAATCAAAATGCGGCTACGCAAAGTACGCAAACAAAATCACCAACTAACTCGCAACAAGGGATTTATTCGCCTACCGGTGGTGCCAGTTTAAGCTGGAAGGAAGGTTCAAAACGTACCGACGAGACTGATCCTGTGCGCTCGAATTCGCCCATGAGTGGCGAACATCAACGTAGTCGACAACGAGCTAAAGTGAAAAAGGTCCAGAACGTATTCGGGTCAGTGAGAACCCAAAAGTCGGGTGACGGGCGGAAAATGTATAGTGTGACCGAAAATGTGGAGGGTTTGGATGTAGACACGCCAAATCTAGGTGAGGCGAAGGGCACAGCAAATTCTAAACAACTGCTCGATTCGTTAGGTGAGACTACCCTGTTTTGATTTTTTTTGTACTTTGCCACCCTGTCAATAACATAAAGTAGAAAATAAAATATATCTCGCTATCTTACGGAAACATTGAGGAGTGCAATTGGATATGTACATTGTCGCGTACTCGTATCCAAGCTTGAATCCTACATTCAGGTGCACATATGTATGTTAAGGGTCATATCGATTCGTCTAGGTGCATAACAATTGGCTCACATATTTTGCATACCGAAAAGCTCGAGTACTTTAGATCAATATAGTTTTTATGCCAGCTTTGAATGTCCTCTGCTAGCTAAAAATAATACGTATAAACTTGCCCTGTATCTTCATTTTGAAGATATTCATAGTCCGATTAGATGCATCGTAGAGCCCTGTCGTGCAACATGGCCCGAGCATATGCTATTTAATACCTGGATACCGTTAATTCAGAAGCGTAAACATAAAGAAAACTTGGGTTTATGTTTGGTATTATAAAATATAATATAACAATAGGTAATGTCCTCTGTGGCAAAGTGGTATCGCGTCACACTCGTAATGTGAAGGTCCATGGTTCAATCCCATGCGGAGGCAAAAATATATTTTTTTTCTTCATATTTTGAGTCGGTTGTTTTTTTTTTGTTCTATTGTAGCATCCAAGGGCCAGATTATTAGAAAAGCCAATCCTAAACCCAAAACCTAGGATTATCAAATATTGAGTTTTGGATCTAGGATCCAATATTTCTGATGATAGAGCGATCAAAAATATAGCGGGATTACCAGTAGATGATACCGAAACTCACGCGTGTGAGAGAAACACTTAAGTAAATATTGAGTCTAGTGTAGAAAATACTAAACACAAATAAAGACTCAATGCGAGTGCTTCAGCCTAGGACTTTACCTAGCTGGAAGATTCGCACTTGAGAAGAGGTCTTTTGTTTCTTCCGGTCGTATCTTATAAGCTACTCTCAAACTCTACACTATTCTCAAATCCTCTCCAACAGATATGAAGCCTGATGCACATGTAGACACGTAATAATTTAATCAAAAGTCAAATAAAAAAGATTATCCCTATTCCATCAATATTTGAATATTGACGGGTTTTTTTCTTTTTCGGTTAAGCCATAGTAGGAGCACCTGATAACACCCATGCCGATGTCCCTCGTCAGATAGACTGTAAACGAGCACCATGTCCCCGCTTTGAATGCATAGTCTCGATGAAGGTGATCATACTCCTTCCTTGGATATGCCCCGTGCCATCTATCTGACGTCAAATACCTGTGCGACCGAACGGTTCCTTGGTTTTAGTTGTAACTGAAGGGTGTCAGTCAGGCTGGGCGCTTCTGTGAAAGCATCTTGTCCCAAATGTAATACTGATCCCTTAATAACGTATGCATTTGGAAATATATCTTGGCATATATGTTCAGGTTAAGCTAGGGCACGAATCTAGCCGGACCAGAAAATCTCCGAGAAGAAATATGCTATTTATATCTCGTCCGACTCGCAAACTGATTTTTTTTTTCTCAGTTTTAGCTGAATGACCTACATGCATTGACTACTAGTTTTTAAGGTGGCATCCCGTTGTACACATCTTCTTGTGATTGATGAGTTGCTATTAATGGTGGTAGCCCAGACAAGATAAGTACACTCTTTATGGGTACAATGAAGCTACGAACACGAACAAAAACTAGCTGGCTGTGTATACTATTCTTTCATCATGTATTCGTTTCGATCACAATATGTTTGGTTCGCTGAGATAATCATATAGTCTAGTGGAAATTAGGTTCGAATATTGGTTTGTAGTTGAGAGAATCCGCAATATCAGTTTGAGCAAAAGATGATCCAACATTCGACGATGCGCACCGTTGCCGTATACATGTAGATGTACGTGTATGGCCTTATGCTTTAAAGTTGTGATGTGATTAGTGTCTCGGATTCACGCTGCAATGATTATTTGTCAGAGCTCTATTCCAGTAATATATGCTGCTATCGCGTACCCCCAGTGTAAAATCTCGCAGGGTGTGCTGTACAGTACAACGCAGTCATCATTGAGACAACTCTGACTGTTATACTTCTCAATAATCAAGTCATTATGATATCATGTCTATTGATGCAACTCGTGACCGATCATCTTCAATCATATACCGTTACTAAATGAATCTACTCATTGAGGGTTTTCAATCACGGAAGATTTGGCTCCCGTAGCATCAGACAACCATCACATCAGATTCATCGATGACAGGTTTTGGGGAGACACTCCACGACCAGGGCCAGACGACGGCCTTTGCAAGAATATGGACGAAGACGGAGCAGAGATGGCCCATCCTCGTACTGGAACTCAAGGCCCTCGAATTAGCAAAAGGAATAGGTGCCGTACCACAACTGTGGCTCACCGATTCCTAAACCGCACTACACGTATGACGCAAAAGAAAAAATCAGTCCAAACTTATGAACGCACAATTAGGTCAACTAGTCTGGTACTGTCATCGAAGAAACTTGTATAGGAACTCTACCACAAGAATATTCAACCCGCCCCTCAAAATTCATTGTTTACTACCCTAAAACGATGTGATTTCACTAATCACTACCCCTAAAAATATGGTAGGGTTTTTGCTAATTTATCTACTAAGTGATCGTCATGAAAACGAACTGCCGTAATCGTAGGGGTAGTTATTAGTGGAATCTACATACCCACGGGGTAGTGTTTATTTAATCCCCTCACAAATAATTAAAGAATAACTTACATCTAAAACAAGCCTAATAAAACTACTACCAGATAGAATAGATAGCACTGACAGAGAAGACGGCATCGATCGGGTACAAATGAGTAGCCCTCACTAAATCAGAGCACAAACTGGCATACAAGACTATCGCATATTTCAACAAACCTGTACTGCCTAGAGGATCGATACACATAGACATATTATACACACATTATACATGATTTAAAAAATGCATTGACTCGCGCTAGAGAACCCAAAACAATCATTCACAATGCAAACAGCTTTGAACCTATGAATGAGGGTAATTACATGAGAGCGAAGTTATATACAACACATGGCAACTGATCAAACCACGAGCTACAATAAAGGTGGGAGTACCACTCAACAGAGACAGAAAACAATCAGTTCAAGTCTACAATTCACAGGCAATTAAATCAAGAGAAGGGAAACACAGCCCATAGCACATTCAATGGAAACCCTATACAGGGTAATCAGAAACTCAAGTCAATATATTCTACAACAGTAGGAGTGCACACAAGGCATAAGATAAACCATCTACCAGTCTAAAAAAGGAATCAAACCAGAGACAATAACTAAACACCGTCGAACAAAATTAACTCGCACTCACACAAGGTGAAGGAGCATATACACAGGACATTGACAGTCATCACATCTCTGTCCACAACAGAATTGATCCCAAAGTCCAACAGCCCAAGGAAAGAAAGGGACTCAAGAAAGACGAAAACACAAATTCGATCAAAACAACAGACACAGACGCAATCAGAGTCTGCACACCAAAGGTGAGAACGTCAAACAACATCGCACACACTAGTCACTTTAAGACATAAAGGCCAATCGAGTCTATCGTCTAGCAGGCGAAAAAGTATCAAGGGGCACTACAATCGAACAACTTCGGTACGGGAACGAACATAACGATTGACATCAATATCAGGGGCAGTTCGGCACAGGACCGAACATCAAGGGATGACGTCACCAAGACCGAACTTCTTAGGTGACGTCACTAGGACCGAGCTTCTTAGGTGACGTCACTAGGATTAAACATTTCATTGAGATCACACTTTTTCATATGACGGAATAAGCACAAGTAAGTCCACACGTGACGAAACAAGCTTGACTAACAAACACCGTTTACACCCTCATAAATACAGGGAACAATGCAACATGTTACCGTATCACACAGAACGGTAGACACTTCCTACGGAAGTGCAGCAAAGCGATAGCACTACAATAGAAGGTATAATAGCATCAGAATTTTATTTATTTTATACAAATTTTACTAAAGACAAGGGGGATGAAGCGTGCATTCGCACAGAATATGGCAAGAATCTTTACTAATAACCCGCAATATATACACACCGTCGTAGACATCTCACGATGCCAACGGCAACACGTGCAGGCGTCTTTGGTGGTGAAGAAGAGGGTGCGGGCACAAATGCGTAACAATAAGGGGGCCAACCCCAGGTAGTGGGTCGAGCCAGCCTACACCTGGTGGGGTTTCCATACTTGCCTCAGCGATGCGTCTAGAAATAGGCAAGAGTATCTGTCAAGGCAACTACGTTCTGGTTAGTAAGTTTGTATCCAAATTGGAACAAACAGTACCGGTGCCTATACCGACTCTAAGAGTATGTATTTATGATCAACAGCCAGAACGACACATGCCACTCGTGAATTCGGAGATCAGACGACGATATGATTTGGCTATCAACGATTGTGGTGACGATGAGGTAGATGATCTTCTTCAAATAAGTCAATACATTAGTGAGTTAGAGCGCGTTCACGCTTAGGCGACCATATAAATGAACCACCTCTTGCAAAACTACTAAAGACTTCGGAATTTCTTATGCTACCTAAAGATAGTTACTTTAGAATGGAAAATTGCGAAGACATCATAGAGCACTACACAATGTAGAGACCTATTCCTAGCAAAGTCCATGCCACTGTGTCAGTACCCAGCACTAGTGAGAAACCTATTAGGCTCCACTGATGCAACGGAGAAGTCCAAGTCAGTACTCAATAACTTTAAAAGATTCGGAGACGCATACAACTAGACACTTCAAGAAACCTAAGCAATTCAATAGAATCATTATTGACAGACTCAGGCCTCGCCCAGTGGACTATCTGTTAGAGAAATTTCTCAACGGCATGCATAACAAGAAGCTGAACGTCGAAGTGCGCACAGAGCGTGCGCATACGACAACGGTGATGTTAGAGGAGCATTATTGCAATTCAAACAAGGAACCCATAGACTTCCAACTCCTCAAAGTACAAAGATGCCAAGATAGACAATAATCACAGGTGAATGCTCTAATCAAGGCAGACAAGCAACCTGATGGAAGTGAAGGGCACTTATCAGATATAGAACACACGTTTCATACTATGGCTGAGACTAAAATAAGAGCGGCATCCAAGGTGTAAAGAGATCGAATGTTGATTGAATAGTTGCGAGCGGAGAACAAGCGTCAAAACACGCAGACAGCCAACCACGCTGAGAGTAGCACTACTGCTACTAACAAATGACATAACCCGGACACCGGTGCACCCAATAAAACCAAACCAACAGAACAAGACCAAGAAAAAAATGAGTCGCGTGAGGAGTGTCCATGTCTTTATTGTGAGATAATACCAGCCCCACATCGGTTCAGTCTATGTCCCAAGAAGGCTTTGAATCAGGCCAAGCAGGCTGGGGAACAGGCCAAGAAGGATGTGCAAGTAGCAAGGCCATCCACTACCTCTGGCAAGGTTGAAGACACGGAGGGTGACGAACACTGATACAACTGGTGGGCGAAAGTAAACATGATTGACTTGGCTGATAGGCTCAATGTATATACAGATGAAAAAACGTTGGCAATAAATGCAAATGATTTAAATTACCAACCTTTATTCTTACTTCCCGTACCATGAGACCAACGTTTACACATTGATATACAAATTAATGGCAATACATACAATGCACTAATAGACTCGATCGCACAACGTTCATGCATGGAAAAGAGTGTAGTAACAGAACTATATCTCTCCGTCAGAGCGCAACCGGGTTATATACAATTAGCACAAACAGATACAAGGATGCAACGCACAGGATGAACTGAAGTTTGTGACATTAGATATGGAGCTAGGAAAACCTCTCATTGTTTTGAAGTATAGGATCTACCAGACAAGAAGACACCAATACTTCTCGGCATGGACATACTACCATACATAGGTATATACATAGCATGATTAATCAATCCACTTTTAACAACAGATGCGAAATGGGAATCATTCCTCACGCCATATGAAGAGGACCATGAACATGAACAAGAAAGTTCCAGGGAGTCACTTACCGATCTCTTAGATACCAACGCGAACATACATCCTGACGTACATTGCAACCTACCAGGTTCCACAGTCACAGTACCTGCAAGTGGAATGAATGTCAGACAATTGAGGCACGCGAAAGTCAACTTTGTACCGCACAAGTATATTCCACAAACGGATGAGAATGTACAGAGGTGACTTACAGATGGTCACATATACAAACGAACTACGCCAACTTACCGTCATATGTGTTAGTATGGCTCGATGTATACTCATAGTATGCAATATTACGTCCAATGATGAACAAATCAGCAACTACTATAGCATGCACGCTGGTACCAATCATGAGTGAACAGGGATTATGTCCCACAAATCATATAGGTTGACCAAGGCACTGAATATGTTAACAACATACTTTCGAAAGTTGTTGAACAAGCGCCAATGCAACACCTAGTATCTCGGCCGTATCAACCTAAAGTCTAGGCGCGAGCGAACGATCACACAGAGACCTCATGCCACTGTTACGAAAATTCGTTGAGCAAGATCTTAGTAACTGGTGTTCACGACTTCCATTAGTAGCGATGGGCCACAATCTGCGTACATCAAGAAGGCGCACGTCACCACGATTTAAAGTGTACTTTGGTCGCAGACAGAATCAACTAACGGACTACAATGAGCCAGTGACCGCACCCAGTACAGCATTATCTTGGGAAGAGCGACTCCAGAATATAGAAGAAGCTATCAGGCCACAAATAGACAATAATGATGCACAATATTAAGAGAAGATGCGCGCAGCAAAAGATCGAAAATACATAAAGAAGTATGTAAACTTTCAGGAAGGGGACCTTGTGATGGTTCGCTATATATATATAT
>NW_014039755.1:40035-41878 GCF_001186125.1 Sphaeroforma arctica JP610 | reverse complement strand
ATGTGACCTGGTACAAATTCCAAAATAGAGCGTGTATAACGTATAACAAACAATCAGTGTGCGTACCACATGAATGCTTGCTATTCAAAATATCTGTAGTCTTTCAGTGTATCGGTACTTATAGTCATCCTTTCATCGATTCATTCGTAAGCAACGTACTCAATCGTAAGCGATGCAACCATTTGTCTGAGAATTAATGGAATATATAATTGACAATTAAAACCGCCCACATACCACCGGCAGCCACGAGTATGGCCATTGTGTTGTTGAGATGGGCTGAGCCTGGAGTTCCTGACATCTCGGATGAGTGCTATATACACGTGCTTCAATGCTTGTTGCTATGTAGTGGATGGTCACTTGTAGTGGCAGTGGTGAGTGTTCCTATATCACACCTTTTAACCTATTCTCATACGGGTTTATTTTTGTTTATTTTTATTACAATTATTTGTAATCACAAAATCTGTGGCATTTTCATTTATGGTACAGCAACCAAAAAGTTGTTGACGACCGTTTATTTATAGCTATTTGTGTATGTTAGACAGGACTTCACCACCACATCAAGTTCAAGTACTACAGCAGCCTACACGCATCACAGGCCACGCGTACATACATGCTGCATTTACTATTAACAGCGTAGTTAGTCCTTCATTACATGTTAGCAAGCAGACTGTATCAAGGCTATCGAACTATCCACCTTCACCTCAGCCCATTAAGGGATTCAGACACACCCCAACCGATGGACAGTACCAACACGTAAGGTGGACTGTGTGCGCACTCATACGATGACACATCTACCGCCGCGATGGCTCAACTGTCCCAGTGTGGGCAATCCCGTAGGAGGTGAGGTGTATGTATGTGTGCATAGAGATGTTGTATATATGTACCTGGATAGGCTGCTGTTCTCTATCGTGTGGTGACGTTTGTGCGCATCCGTGGCTACGAGCTTCCTCGTAAGTCACACTATAGGTGTACTGCTAGTGATTCGAATACGTTAGCTGCATGCGGCTGGTTGTAATCTATCACTCAGTAAGACTTGTGGCCTGTGTGTAAAGTTGTGCTTGAATCCCAGAAGTTCGCTACTACCATTATTAATGTGGTATACACGTAAGCAAACGAAAGCCTTGCATCACTATGGGTCTGAAGTTATTGCAATCCTATTATGCATTTGTATTTAAACAGTTGACTAAAAGTATCTCTTTTTCAGTCGTGTAACTCTTTCAGTGTTTTTGTATAGACGCATACACATACATGAATGATGTGGTCATACATGTGTACTTTATCTTGTACTTGTTCGAAAGGTGTATAGTTGTTTATGTGCTGTGTATCTATGCTGTATATCTCTCTGCTGTGTACCTATGCTGTATATTTCTCTGCTATGTATCTATACGCTGTGTATCTATGCTGTGTATATATCTGCTATGTACACATGCTGTATATTCCTTTGCTACGTATCGATGCTGTATATCTCTCTGCCATCTATCTATGCTGTATACCTCTCTGTTATCTATCTATACTGTATACCTCTTATGCCGTATGTATCTTTATTATATATATATATATATATATGTATATATATATATATATATATATATATGTATATATATATATATATATATATATTATATATATATATTTATATATTTATATATTGTATATATCTAAATTGTATATTTATTTGCTGTATGTGTCTCATGCTGTCTATATCTTTCTTGTTTATATATATTTTGTATACATCTAAACTGTATATTTATTTGCTGTATATCTCTCTGCTGTGTATCTATGATTTATGTACCTTTACTGTTGTTCATGGCGTATTATTGTATGTCTATACTGTATGTATCTT
>NW_014039755.1:36629-39135 GCF_001186125.1 Sphaeroforma arctica JP610 | reverse complement strand
GTATATATACATAGCTATACAAATAGAAGAAGTGTACTTATATACATATCCATATATGTATATATCGAGCTAGTAAGCATATATACATATCTACATATATACATAGACCCGCTAAGATATTATGATCCAAAGTCGGCAGGTAGAGGTATCATGAGTATACGTCAAACTCTACACTCGCTCCCGATTATAGTTTTTGGCACTGTTAAGTTTACTTTGGTTCTTGATAGTCTTACATTTCCTTGTTAGAGTGTGGTGTATTATTGTTTCTCGACCCTCACATGGATATCACTCACACCACAATTTGGGAGTGTGGTCTTTGTAGGTCTTTTGATACTCACACCATTGTTTGTCATGTCCTGTACTCCAACACCCCCAAAACAGAAACCAAGTTCATCCCATTTAAGACTCCATTGTCGGCCAAGTTTGCGAATGAGGTATGTTGCTGACAGTACAATACCTGGCGTGGCTGTGTGCGTTTTGGCTCTATACCAAACCCAAATCCGTTAAAGCCGATTTTCCCATCGAATTGTAGCCATTTTCAAATTATGTGTGAATTGGTATGTGTGGATGATAAATTATGCCACAGTGGTCCTAAAACCCTAAAACTTTATTCAAGGGGTTTGTGAATGCTGAGTTGAACGTACGGCAAGAGGACAATCACTCATGACCACATTGAGAAAAGTCATTGCGCTAAAGCACCTTCCACGTTGCCTTATCCCCGCATCGTTGTATTACCACTCACTTTCCCTGATTATTAAACCCTAAAACGCTAGACCAAACAACTTGGAACATAGACTACCCCGGAGGGGAGTGAGCCGAGCTCAGTTAATATTGGTTTCAAATTCAGTTTTAAATGGGATGTCGTAAAATTACACTGAAAATATACCATAAAACCTTAATGGCTAAACCTTTAGAGTTTTAAGTAACGTAAACAGACATACATACATACACACATACATAAATGCATACACACACACATACATAAATACATACGTGTGTACATATTTTCTACAGTATGGTTAAACACCATCCATACACACATATATATACGCATACACAGATAAATATATGCAATTCTATGCGCAGAGTATAGTAAATTTGCGCTAGAGAGGAACTAATTTGATACTTATGTAGACATTTCCATAGTCTTCTGAAAATTAGACAAGAAGGCTATGACATTTCCTACATGTTTTTATATTATTGTTCCGACCAAGCTTATTTTCCGTTGGGATATATCATCAAACCCGAGAATCATAATTTCCACCATACGTCTGATAAAAATTCGATATACATACACGTCCAGTTACTTGTATACCCCCTGCGAGGGGGGGGGATCCCTAATCCCTAAATTCCTAAAAACATGAGGCTCTAAACAACATTCCATCCACACAGATTCCCGAAGGCTACGAAACGTTTACGCCCGGCGATTTGTTCTCCATCTGTGAGGAAAGCCAGGTATGTAACACACTCACAAAACCGCATTCACAACCAATTATAACACCACCATCACAGCTACATATATCATATGCGCAAATGCACATACACGCTCGAATACGGTGCTTCTACCGCATACTGAACGTATATGTATACAATATATGTATATGTATACAATATATGTATATGTATACAATATATTTATTTGTATACAAATATGTATATGTATACTCAATATGGCATACACACACACTTGCGATGCAACTGGGTGTAAACTCCTAACAGCCAGCGGGCCTCTGTTGATACCGCTGTGATGGAGCTATCCGTTGCTATTGACTCGCAGTATAAGTGGTAGTAACTGAGTGTGGGCGAACAATACCCCTCAGAGTGCTTGACACTCTGAAACTTCAACATATCCTCTAACCTGCAACACATATGCACAGCATCTGCAGAGTAATACGCCATAGGGATTAGGGCCTAACCCCTAAACCTTAAAATGTCTGAAATATCTCCTAAACCCTAAAACCCTAAAACTCCGAACCCTAGAACATTTACATCACTTTTTATCAGTAGCCCTAGACCCCTCCAAACTCTTCCTTCCCCAAATCATATACCGCAGATCCAAATGGGCCTGATCATCGACCTGACCAAGACTGACCGATACTACAACAAAAAGGACATAGAGGAGACATACAAATGCAAGTACAAGAAACTGCAGTGCGACGGACACGGCGAAACACCCCCAGACAGCGTGGTCACCACATTCAACGCCATCTGCGAAGCCTTCTGGCGGCAGAATCCAAACAAATACATAGGTGTGCTTTGGGAGTGTATGGGTGTATTGGACGTAAATTTATTGCTGTGTTATAGGAGTGTATGCGTGTATATGATGTAAATACTTAAGTGAGCTGTGGGAGTGTATGGGTGTATTGGACGTAAATTTATTGCTGTGTTATAGGAGTGTATGCGTGTATATGATGTAAATACTTATGTGAGCTGTGGGAGTGTATGGGTGTGTATGATATAAGTACATAGGTGTGTTATAGGAGTGTATGATAAGTATTGTAATATA
>NW_014039755.1:30434-35295 GCF_001186125.1 Sphaeroforma arctica JP610 | reverse complement strand
ATATATGTGTGTGTGTGTGTGTGTGTGTGTTGGCAGGGATTGACAGGTAAGCACGTGGGCGTACACGTGAGCGATACTCTGCGCGAGACCATCTGGACCGAAGTGGCCGGACTCTGTAAATTCAAAAATGTGTAAGTATTTTATAACCTTAAACCCTGAAACTTTAAACCATTTCGAACGTTTATGTGCTACATAACCTTAAACCCTAAAAATTTTAATTATTGCGGGTGGTATGTGTTATACAACCCTAAACCCTAAAAACTTTAAACTCTGAAATTAAATGATTGCGAGTGATATAAGATATAACTCCAAACCCTAAAACCCAACCCCTGAAAACCCAAAACCATTGCGAACGGCCTGTGCTATATAACCCTAAACCCTAAAATACGAATTTGTGTGTCTGTTTGGCGTCTCGTGTGTGGTTTGATGTCATATGTCTCACACGTTTTCCTGTCTATCGCACTGTCACTGTCACTGGCGCTTATCGTATGCTACTCTTCTAGATTGACATGAATAACTAGGAACATTTATGTTTACTTCATCGTTAAATATTTATAGTATTTTTAATAGTTTATATCAACGTTCAACATATATAATATCTCTAAACATTTATAGTGTTTTAAAAAAATTATATGAACGTTAATCATATAGTATTTCTAAGAATTTATAGTCGTTTTAAACATTTATATGAACGTCAAACGTATAAAATATCTCTTAATATTTGTAGCATCCTGAAACATTTATATTTTCTTTACATATTCATCCCATCGCGACTGTTCACTTAGCGTCTTGCCTCCTTTCTGTTTGCAGACGACAGTTTCCTGGATCTCAGCCCGTGTCTATGGACAAAGAAAACATCAAATTACTCGAGCAGGAGCCATTCATGGCCAGTTGGAAGGTAGAGTCTTTTAAGGTTTAGGGTTTAGCTAAAGCTTAAAACCTTCGCGCAAGTCGTCGTTAAGCTGGTGACGTCACGAAAAAAGTATAGCACCGCCATCGCTCACTAACAATACTTATCACAGCAACCACCCGCTTTTTGGGCTAGGGTTTAGAGTTTTAGCATCATGAACGCACCTTTGGCACTTCAGTAAGTGCATGTTTTAGGGTTTAGGGTTCTCCGGGAGGGTTTTGTCACTGTCAGAGTCTCTACAATAGGGGCATATTGCGATAGGATGTCAACGCATGCGACACAAATCGCAGTGACCGACTTTCTGTCGAAGACCTGGCTAGGGTTTAGTGTTTAGTTTCTTACTGGGAATTTCGCTGGTTTAGTGGACAACTGCGACTGTGACAAGTACGTGCAGAACGGTGCAGTTGGGGTTTCTGAAGTTGTTGTCTGTGGCATTTTTATTGGCATCTGGCAGTGCGTGCATATCTGAGTCACTCCATTGTGAGCGAGGCATTTTCAATCAGGATTTGTATCTGCAGAGGACTTTGAGGTGACGGTCTGCAACTCATGATTTGTAGCAACGTTTTAGAGGACAGTTATATCCCAGCTCTTGTTTTGATCAGCACACATGTTATATCTTATATCGCACAGCATATTCATTTGGACATGTGCTACACACCCTCAGACTTTTGTGTGGTGTGCACATGTCAGTTGATTGACACATTGAACACTCATGGGTGTCCATTATGTGCATACAATTTGGTTTTATTTACTTCACAAGATATTAACAAAATTATTTATTAAATTCTGTTTCTTATACATACAATTGATAATCATGTCTCGGCTTCAAATGTGGATTTATAACGTATCACAGGCGGATGGCACACGCTACCTGATGTACATCCGAAAAGAGGAGACCTACTTCATTGACAGAGACAACAACGTGTTCGAAGTGCAGCCCAGACTCACATTCCCATTCAACGAGAAAGGTAAGCCTTTATTCAATGACAAAGGTAAGTGTTTATTCAAGGAGAAAGGCAAGTGTTTATTCGATAGTAAAGACGAGTGTTTATTCAATGATAAAGGTGAGACCAGAAAGATAAGTGTTTATTCAATAATATGGATGAGTGTTTATTCAACGAGAAAGGTAAGTGTTTATTCGATATTAAAGATGAGAGATTATTGGATAGCAAAGATGAGTGTTTATTCAATGATAAAGGTATGAGTGTTTATTCGATAATAAAGTCGAGTGTTTATTCAATGATAAAGGTGAGATCAGAAAGGTGAGTGTTTGGTGCAATGCTGAAGACTACTGAATAGCGCAACCAGTGCAAAGTATAGTCGATTCATTCCAGTGGGTGTGAGACTCATTCAAACCCTAACAGCTGCACTTGTGAAGGTACCTCCACGCGCATCTCTAACACAATTGGGTCTGTATTGGGCCACCTGTGCTTGCGCCTGCATGCACTCTCAATGTACCAAGTTAACATCAGCACACCCATAACTTCATTCAGTAGATACAATCATGTACTGCTAAACGACATGGCATGAGGAAACACCATACCATACCAAACGACTGATTATTATAAAACCCTAAACCCTAAAACTGCCAACCCAACCCAACACCTCTGCACGTCATATGCGTTCCATCATTCATTACGAGCACAAAGGATGTGGTGCTGGCCTGTGCCTCGTTCCCTTTTTTGTATTTGTTGTTCGTATGTCAATATATCTTTGATGTTTGATTTTTGTTTTAGTATAACGTTGATGTCTGATGTTTGATTTAAAATAACGTTGATGTTTCATGTTTGTTTTGATGTATATCGTTGATGTCTAATGTTTGATTTAGTATAACGTTGATGTCTGATGTTTGTTTTAATATAACGTTGATGTCTGATGTTTGTTGTACACTGTTACGCATATGCCAGGTGACACCTTTCTGAAGAACACGTTGATGGATGGTGAGATGGTCGAGGACAAAGACCCCGTCTCGGGCGATCTCATCCCGCGCTTCCTGATCTATGATCTGATTAATTGGTAGGTATAGTGTGGCTTTTATTATTTGAAAGGTATATTCCTAATTAAATGGTAGGTATAATCCTTCTTAATTAGTAGGCATCGTCGTCATAAATTGGTAAGTATAGTCCATATTATTTGAAAGGTATATTCCTTATTAATTAGTTGGTATAGTCCTTCTTAATTAGCAGGTATAGTCCTCATAAATTGGTAGGCATACTCCTTATTAATTGGAAGGTATATTCCTTATTAATTGGTAGGTACAGTCCTTCTTAATTAGTAGGTGCAGTCCTCATCAATTGGTAGGCATAGTCCTTCTTAATTAGTAGGTATAGTCCTCATAAAATGGCAGGTATAGTCCTTCTTAATTAGTAGGCGTAGTCCTTATTATTCGGTAAGTATAGTCCTGTACTATTTGTACTGTGCCGCTTTGAATTCAAACATCTTGGTGTTTGTATCTGTAGGGAGGGCAATGCAATTGGGTTTCTGGAGCCTCTAGATCGACGGCTGAAAATGGCCGAGAAACAGATCATACGACCGCGCAAGGCTTGCGCTAAAAAATTCGAAGAACAAATGAAAGAGGTGAGTGTGCGAAGGGAGTGTGTTGTGGAGGTTATTTCTCTGTGAATTCTTGATTATAGTACCGATGTATATACATCCATGCTCATACTATCATTATATATACATCCATGCTCATACTATCATTATATATACGTCCATGCTCATACTATCACTATATATACATCCATGCTCATTCTATCATTATATATACATCCATGCTCATACTATCACTATATATACATCCATGCTTTTAGTGCTATTGTGTATGTTTATATATCCCATTCGGTTGCTACTACCCGTCACCTCATCCCCCCCATCTCACCACCGTTGCTATGCACACTCGCTCTTAGGAACCGTTCCACCTGCGCATTAAGAAGTTCTTCCCCATTCAAAAGGCCAAATACATTGTGACGGAAGTGATGCCCAAACTCACCCACGAGAACGACGGCTTAATCCTTACGCCTGTGCGTATGCGCTATGTATCTGGAAGGTATGTAGGTCACTTCGTGACACCGCAGCACCAAGTTGACACCTATTTGACACTTATTGACACCACGCTGACACCTGACACTTACTGACACTTCCTGTATCAATGGGATTGTGGTTCTCCATTCAGCTAACCGGCGGTACCCAATTCACACCCCATTACCAGATACCATAAACCCTACGAACTACTAAAAGCTTACACCCAGAAACCCTAAACCCAGAAACAATAAAATCAGAAACTCTAAACTACTACTTTTACTATTGTTCCTCTGCTGCGTATTGCACAGCTGTCGTGAATCCCATAATATACTTAGCCGAAAACTCGGCCGAGTGTCGTTTTGTTGTCCGTGCTTATGTGCGCTGTACGCTTGTGCTTGTGTGTGCTTGGACGTCTTATGTAGTGGTTGTGAACTGCCTTCAACACACCCATTCACTGTGCCAGCTGACCAACGTGCACTCACTGTTTCGCGTGCTGACAGGTTTCTGAAGCTGATGAAGTGGAAACCCCCAGAGCTCAACAGTGTTGATTTTCTGCTGAAGTTTGAGATCACTGGCAATGCGGGCGAGCGCAAAGTCCCCAGTGAGTGGAGTGTGCCCATGTGTGCAGTACATGCCGTGTTGTTGTTGTTGTTGTGCTTTTTGTTGTCCAACGTCTCACTGAAGGGGCGGTGCGTAAGGGTCTGTGTCGAGTGTTTAGTACTGAGATGTGCCTGGACTTTGCGTGGTGTTCCATGTGGCTTTGGTGAGGATAGGGTAGAGGAGTGTGTAGTGCGTGTGCTGTTTAGTACTGAGATGTGCTTAGACTGTGTGTGCTGTTGGATGTGGCTTTGGTGAGGATTGGGTAGAGGAGTGTGTAGTGTGTGTGGTGTTGCATGTGGCTTTAGTGAGGATTGGGTAGAGGAGTGTGTA
>NW_014039755.1:14443-28295 GCF_001186125.1 Sphaeroforma arctica JP610 | reverse complement strand
GGTGAGGTTTGGGTAGAGGAGTGTGTAGTGTGTATGGTGTTTAGTACTGAGCTGTGCTTGGACTTTGTGTGGTGTTGCATGTGGCTTTGGTGAGGATTGGGTAGGAGTGTGTAGTGTGTGTGCTGTTTAGTACTGTGATGTAATGGACTGTGTGTGGTGTTGCATGTGGCTTTGGTGTGGATTGGGTAGAGGAGTGTGTAGTTTGTGTGCCGTTTGTCCATATGAACCCCTCAGGTGACAATGAATAGACAACTGACAAACTTTTCACCCTCAACCAACCACGTACCACTCTACGCTAAACCTTAAACCCTACACCCAACACTACACTCTACGCCCTATACTCTAAGCCCTTCTGCATGCTAGCGAGATCAGGTCCCGACTCACTCGTCTGCAGGTTTTGCTTGCCCACTGTTTGCCCTGTGACAACATGAGACGTATCTTCCACTCCCACCCAATACAATCCCCTATGGCGCCAATGTTACTACCCTTAGCCATGCCCCGTTTTCTATAGCCTCTATTGATCTTTTCTCAATCTGTGGCATCGATCAATCACCGTCCCTGGCGCAAATTATAAGAACGTTTCTTTGCGTTGATATTCTGACTCCGCCTGCAAAC
The DNA here is from genome assembly GCF_001186125.1 of Sphaeroforma arctica JP610. Classification (NCBI taxonomy): domain Eukaryota; class Ichthyosporea; order Ichthyophonida; genus Sphaeroforma; species Sphaeroforma arctica. Next base: position 27,680 of record NW_014039755.1, on the reverse strand, counting down.
TCTAGACCCTACATCACTCACCCACGTGCTGACGTGTGTGTGCGAGTGAGCCTCCTTTGATCGCCCACTCACCCGCTGTCGTGTATCTCCGCGTGTGTTTGTTGTGTGTGTTGTGTGTGCTGTGTGTACAGATGGCTTCTTGTTTGTACTGAACTACCCTGAGCCTGTGGGTAAGCTGCACGTGCCACTGAAGCAGCTCAAAGAATACGACAACAAAATCATCGAATGCACCTGGGACCCTCTCATAGGGCCGGATGGCGCCCAATGGACCAAAGAAAGAATCCTGGCAACTGTATGTACATCACGCCACACACGCCACATTGAGACCTTAACAACCACACACGCCACATTGACAGTTGCACGTTGTATGCCGCTTAGGGAAATGTATAATACTTGCCTACGCCTGTCTATACGGAGGGCAGTTGTAAATGGATTTGATTGTCGTGATATACGCGTGCACTGTTGTGCCGAGTTGTTCTGTGGTTGATGTACGCGTGTGATTGCTATGTTTTGCACACATGTTCGCGTGTGGGCGTGTGAGGCGCAGCAAATGACCAGAGAGATGAGTCTGCGTTGAGAACGGCAAAATGGAAAGTGCCAATAAGGTGTTCAGAGTTTATATTTAGTTATAATATATATATATATAGTTATAGTCTATATATGTGTAGTCATATCTTGTCTATTTTATTTATACGGTTGTACAGTTGATATATAATGCGTTTATATTCACCCCATATCGCTCACATCCACCCCCTCTGCACGCCCTCACCCACTGCAGCAAAAGAGAGACCCCAAGTTCAAGTGCGGCAACTGGAAGTTCATGCGCATCCGCACAGACAAGTCACTGCCCAACGGATTCAAAACACTTCAGGGCTGTTTACGGAGCATCAGGTGCGTGCGTGTCCTGTTGTCTTGGTGTCAGGTGCACTTGAGCCCTATTCACCTGTGCTAAAGGGGTGTCCTGTTGTCTTGGTGTCAGGTGCACTTGAGCCCTGTTCACTTGTGCTAAAGGGATGTCCTGTTGTCTTGGTGTCAGGTGCACTTGAGCCCTATCCACCTGTGCTAAAGGGGTGTAAGAAAGTGGCTTTTCGCTTTGTACTTATGCGAATGGGGTTCAAGGAAAGTGCATGTTCCTGTGTACCTATGCGAAAGGGGTGCAGGAAAATGGCTTGTGCTTGTATTGTAGTCTTGAATTGGCGTACAGAGCAACGACTGTGTGATAGTTTGAAACTGAGGTGCGGTGTCGTTCCTTTGTACTTAAGGTGTATGTCATAAAGTCGGAACAAACCTGATTACGTGACGTGTGAGTACAGTGTAGGTTCTGTGTCCTTAAGTGACGGCATTGGGAGCATGCGCCTGTTTTGTATACAAGGTGCTTGTCATAAAATTGGTTCAATAGGTGTTTGCGAGACGTTAAAGTACAGTGTAGGTCCTGTGTCCTGAGATAACAGCATTGGGTACATGCACCTAGTTTGTGAGTTGTGTTTTAGTTTAGGGTTAAAGGTTTACCAGTGCACCCATGCTTCATCTCGTTTCTGTTTAGACCGCAAATTTACTTTTAGGCGGTGTAGGCAATGTTATGACGGACCTTCAGCCCGATTTAGTTGGGTCAATTAGCGCGCGAGTGTTTGGTTACGCGGCCGTCTGCTATTGGGAGATATAGTTGCACACACCGGTGTGTGGCTATTTTGTCTAAGGACGTGCAAGTGTAAGCCAAGATCGTCGTCATCGTTGTTCCAAAGTATTACTGTCATAACTCTAAAACCCAAAGCATAGACGAAATCCTCTTGACGTTACTACCATACAGCATTCTGTTATATATATCGTCTCATTCACTTTCTAACTATGGACTGTAAGTCTAATCTGTAGACTGTAAGTCTCGTATTGGGAGTCGAATTATTGGTTGAACGATCACACCGTGTTTACCTACGTATTCCGTCATGGGCTTGAAACCCTAAACCCAAACACATGTGTGGAAGCAGTGCCTTGTCGAAATTTATGGTCACTGCGTCCTGTCTCAATAATGTTTACTACATACGATGTCAAAGACTACATACCATGTCACAGGGTGTGGCATAGGAAGATAGAGTCCACTCATAATTACACGAACACTTTACTTTAATCACTGTAACATACAGTCATGGACTGACCGAAAAGGAACTACTCGAGTTTGTGAGCACAAAAGCCAAACCATACCACGAAACGGCCGACAACCGGTTACCGGAAATCAAGCATCCCGGCGGTAATCACCATGACAACAGCCAACTCACCACCGGATCTGAACACCCTGACGCTGGCGAGAGACCCATAGCACTTTAAAATGATCACTAGGTTACGGTTACTATAAAAGATCGTATTGCTTTAGACACTGAATGATTACGACACGTTGGAATCTATGCACATTTTAATTTCTGCAAAAGAAATTTCTAATTTATGCTCCGACTCTCACACCCAAATGAACATTGTTGATTACGATCAGTTTTGTAAATGCATCACATATTCAAAGTGACTGGTACTAAGAATATCATTGTTTAATATACAACTATCATGATTCTCGAAGAAAGTTTGTACCGAAATGTGGAATGCAGAGTGGCAGAACATGTGTTGAATAATCTATTACTCATTTTTATTGAAGAACATGTCGGGTGTTTGATTTGACCATTTCCCACCTTACAGTTGACACCAGGGCTTCACTAAAGCAGTGACCCAGGTCTCCAGAGTACTTCAATCAGTTTTATAAACCTCCTGAGTTCAGACTACCCTGTAATTTGTTCAGACTTAAATAAAAGCTGAGATATGAGGACTAGTCTGGTAGCAAAAAATTAACCAACCTAGTTCCATGACTCGTTGTAAGCAGGAATACGTCGATATAGGCATATCTCTAACTTCATCTCCGAAGAACGTGAGAGGGTCATCTTTAGTGAGGAATGAGGTTTCATCTAGATCGTATAACATAGGTGGAGCCATATTATATACTTCACTCAAATTGTCCCTTTTCGTTTTTGTGTAATCTTGTGCGCGTTACAACTTGAATGATCTCTTTTGCGCTCGAAACGTGATTTGTATATTGAGTGTGTCACCCTCAGACTCATCTATTCAAGATAGTCTTATCTATAGAGGGAGTGAGTCATTTGTGGATTCGCACCACTAACACACTATACAGCCGCCATAGCATAGACCAATGCTCAGTTGTACCACCTTGTTATGGCCTTATAAGATTGTATAATTATATCCGTATTGATCTGTCGCATTCTCATCACTAACATAATTATATCTTTATTGTTATGTCGCACTCGCTTCACCGATTAATCTAGAAGTCATTGCTGCATAACTTTCATTTGCGTAGTGTTCATAAATTGATTGTGTATAGCAAGTGATTGGGTAAATAACTAGATATATGTAAAGCAAATGATTAAAGATGTGGAGTAAATACGAGTTAATGGAGTGCATACGATAATAACTCTCGTTCTAAAGTATCTAATTGGTATTAAAAATATAATCGCACGACTGGCGTTAAGCGTACGGCGGCGGCCATATGTAAGACTCGATTCTACGACTCTACGTCTCTATGTACGACACTCGTGCAATCTAGAGAGTTATGTATGTACAGCATATTTTTGAAAAGGATCTATGGCATAATTAAAATTTATTCAAAAAAGTCTGGCATATAAAAAAAGTCTACGGCATATTAATACATGTATGGTATTTATTTCAAATGACTGGCACAAAATGCCTTTGGCAAAATAGATTAATATCGCTATTTTACAAATAAATAACAATCAATTGTGCATCTAATTATTGTATCGCATAGCGGCATAGCCTTGTTATAATTTAGAAGGCTATGCTCTATGGCATATTTTGTATAAGTATAAAAAAAACAAAACTTAAAAAACTTAAAAAGATGTCCAGTGGCAACTGTGGCAACTGGCCACCGGCATATATGTTTAAAAGATACATCATAGCCTACTAAATAAAACATGCATGCATATTTATTTCCAAATATACGGGAGAAGTCGGCTCTTCCAAACACTGACGACTGAAGTCTGAAGTCTTTCTCAACTTTGAACAAGTCTGAAGTCTGAACTTTGAACAGTCAGACAACGGTCATTACCACTGGGATAAATAAGTACACCGAAGAAGTGGGAAACCTCTTTTTCTCTATTTAACAAGTAAATACCAACTTATTGAATACTCATATAGTCCAACACACAGGATGTACAAATGAAATACAGTACATAGATAAATTAACATACGAAGACTTGGTCAATTTTAAAAATATTTTTCATTCAAGCATAGCGAGGTGAACTTTTAGAGCCTTTTTCTTAACTTTATATACGATTGTAGCCAGACGGGTTGAGGGGGTGGTAGAGATTGTAGTACAATTTAGAACAAAATAGTATTCAAAAAGTGTGTACATCTTGAAAGAACTATATATTTGGAATAATAGACGCAGCTGCCTAACGCTTTCTCATTCACTCGGGTGTCCGAAAGGCGATAGGTTTGAGATTTTGCACAGAGTTGATGAAGTATAAAACATACTAGCTTTATTTTTGAATGCAAATTTAAAGATCGTAATTGCTACATACATCAGTGTGAACTTGGAGTGTGACCCACATATTCCCGTGAATCAAATGAGCTGTATTACCAGCTTTGTCCAAGTATTCCACTTTCACAGGCGCTGTCATTCCTGTTCTTGTTAGCACTTCATCTATTCCTCCTCTCTTCCTTTGCGAAATCACTGGCATGTATAGTGTATACTTCTACTGACAAATATAGTTCTGATCGTTTGGTTTGCGACCACCCAAACGGGATCCGGAGCAACGCTCAGAATGTGCATTGACAACCGAACTAGTATTTAACTGGAGAGACGTATTAAACCACCGATCACTGTTGTATTCGATATCCGGATCTGCAAAAACGAAGCACCAGTGAATAGATATGAACCATTGAAGACAATGTACAGCGAGGGCAATAAAGCGTTAGATTGTATACCTGCAATTTTGTACGGAAGGACAGCGTGGCTGTGAAATAGTGCTGTCTGTCGTAACACCGGCACCGCTAATTAAATTATTGGCTAGGTTGGAAATGTCACACATTTGCGGAATGCTCTGTGGTCACGAGATACCTCAATGTACAGAACGATTGATGGACCCGCCCATATCAGCTATGATGGCGCGTATCTTTCCAGATAGATGATATAACATGCAAGGCAGCAGAGTTTGACAGTAATCGTATGTTCCTCAAATGTATTTGTAGATAAGATTCAATTGATATGTGCTGTTAAATATAGTACTGTCAAAGTCCCTAATATATAAATTGTTGTAAATGGAACAGAATTGATCTGTGCTGCTAAGAACAGGTCTATCGAATTCTTCCTATAAATATAACCTAATACTTGAGATCCACATAGAATTGATAATCGTCTGTAGGTCTCGATCTATTAGCTCACAATTGGTCATGCAAACTATTAACCACATTTATCATGATAGTCATCATATCACAAGGTATCCAGAATATGCAAGACTTCCTTCTACAGTTGAAACCTATTTACGCGATAAACAATGAAGTGGTGTGTGTCGGTCAGCATCTGTAATTAGTTTAATTTATATCGTACATCTCGAATGCTTATCAAACTGTCCATCGGAATTTGTTCGTTCTTGAGGCCAACTTTTCAACAAGTAAACATGTGCGCATATGCGTCTCCATAACAACCACATTATTATCCAGTTTTAGTGTATATTGTTGCATTGGTGCTCTATTTTATTTACATAGTAGTGCAATAGTGCATACATGTCTACGGAGTGTGGATCAATCTCTATATATATTACCTGATGCATGTACGTTCATGACTGTTTATACGCTCGATCCCAAGTAACGGACGTAAGGATATCTCTTGACTAATAATTGAAGTGCCGGATTACCACCTTGATGCAAAACAAACGTGCATTAAGCAAATCAAGGAATCTGCTTGACTAATATTTGGAATTCGCTGTTGAGTGCCAGAGAACCACTTTGATGCGAATCGAGCCTGTTTCACGCAATTCAAGGGAGTTGTTTTGCTTCTTTCCCACACTCACCCCCAGAGAAGGAGAAATAATAATCGAAGATACGAATAATAACTTTACGAGCTTGGCAGTCACATTCAAGGCTCAAATACCGATCAGAAACTGAATGGCTCCAGATGTTTCAGTCTGTACGGCCCTGTGTGCCAAGTGTTCGCTACTAAGATTCTGGGTATGTGACGTTTTTTCTTTGCACCTATCACTTAAATTGTAGCCTTGACTGACCCATTGTTGACCTCTTCGAAGGGCATGCCCTTTTTTTTCAAGAATTCGTGCACTGTTGCATTTAGAAAACAAAAGACAGAGCCGTTCTGTTAGTGAGGGAAAGGAGAACAGTAATCTAATAAAGCTCGAGCTAAAATGGACTCCTTTGGCGTGGTCACAATATACACACACTAGGAAAGTTGACGCACCTTTTGGCTTGATCTTAGGACCGTGAAAATCACTGTGGTTGCCGGCTCCTGTAATTATCGTGACTTCTTTTAAGCCCTTCGCCTTCATATCGGCAATAAATGACTCTAAAAGATTCATGGCCGGCTCTACCTGTTGCCCGTGTAAATCTGTGGTATGGTGCAATCGTATCGGATAGTGAGTGGATATTGATTCAGATGGGAAGCATGTCAGATTGCTGATGTGCAGTACGTGATGGTGGCTAAGACCGCTTATCTATAGTGGTATTCACAGCGATGGTTCTACTAGAAAACTTCAAACACCCAAAGAGAAGGGAGATATATAGTGCATACAACTTTCAGCGTACTCACCACAGGTGCCCTCTGGATGGTCTGCATTGACCTTCTTAAACATGGCCCTGGACGCCTTTCGCTTGGCTTCCTCCATGAGTTTGCCCTGTTCTTTGCCCTTGTTGGACAGTTCCTTGGCCGCCGCGTCATCGCCCTTGTCATGGGCGGCCTTTGATTTGTCAAAGTACTCGCCGCGTTTTTTGGCATGCTCGTCTACCGCGGCCATTAGCTGTTTGTATTCGGCCTCTATGTCCTGGGACTGTCGATTTGGGTGCAATAGTGCGGTTGCTTGTCAGACTAAGCCACAGCCTATGTAATACAATGCACAGTGCCAACAAGCAAGCAAGCAGACTAGCTAAGTCAAGTGCCTTTATAGACCGCACATACATGTTCTTCCTCTTTGGCCTTCCTGTGCTCATACGTATCGTCTTTTGTTTTAAGTGTGTCGACAGTTGTTGGCGCATGGTCCGGAGCTGTAACCCAAAATTACAATAGTACGATACGAAAAATCAGCTTTCAGGCACACACACAGAGACAACGCAAAACAATACATAACAAAGGAAACCTCGACTATTGTAGTCTTCTTGGATGGCTGGGTTTTAGGTGGCTCAGCTGTCGCGGGAGGTGTCTGCTGCTTAACTGCAGAGTGTGCGTGTGTATTGATTACGCGCAGTGTTAGTAGAACATACGCACACGGTGCGTACAACTGTATTCAGAAACGTGTCCTAACTAGCCTCCCCATCACAGTCAAAGCGAGAAATGAAGGTAATTCAGGCGTGCGAGATTGGCATACCATCCGGTTTGGAGGCTGCTGCCTGCGATCCACAGCAATTTCCCATCGTATCAAATTAAATTCTCGTATTAAACTGTGGGGATTGGAACCTGCTTATGGGTGTATAAATAGTAGCACATGAGTGACACAACATGTCTCTTGTTCAATCGAATACTAACACGTACATTCGGAATACCTAACATATCAAATGAATCGGCCCAAAAACGTACGAGAATCCGAGGCAATCCAACACGATGTCAAGAGAACACATCACATGTGACGGGCAAGCAAGCTCAAATCTAGCGTCACTTCAGAAAGGTGGCTCGCTCATGAATCTCGAAAAGCCATTCCGCTGATATCGCGAGCCACCATTCAGCAAACATTTGCACAGGCATCAGCCGAGACATGCTAGTGTATTGATCTTGGATCATCCATCTCAAATCAGTGTATATCAGTCTAGTGTTTGACATAGCACATCGTTCATATGACAGCAAAAGTGATACATACTGGAAGCCACATCGTATACACACAATTTCTGCGGTCAAAGCACCGTCACTCACTGGTGTAACCATCAATATACATCGGCTACATTTCACAAGTAACACATACCGATAATGCATTCTGTGAGACTGATATCTATCAAAGGCTATACTTCTAGCCATCTAGGTGCACATACACAGCCTGAGTGCAGCACACGTCGAGATAAAAAACACGACTGAATGCATGCTCAAATACAAACATTGATACAAGTGATGTGTTTTAACTTATTCTCCGGCACAAATATGTTCCGGCACACCAACGCGTACAAAAGTAATACACACGTACCTTTGAAAATTCATAAAATGAACGCACCCGAATGGACCTGAACAACCACATACTGGGTATGTGTGTATCTTAGAATATGTCCAAATTACTTGTAAGATGCACATATAAACCTTAAAAGCTCTTCAGCAAGCAGTTTTAGATTCATACACTGATTGATACCGTACAGGATATGCTGACCTATCATTTAAGCTAAATTATTGGCTTGTGCATTACTTGTGCGCCTAATCATCTATAACTAGTGGCAGCAGCGTGAAACAAGATGTAGCTGCGTTGGCACTCGAAATTCTTGAAACCGATGTACCAGCACATCGCAAGTGCTTATGTATTGAGAACAGTTAGCGTACGATAAACACAACTAAATGACTGGCCACAAGCTTTGAAAACTTGTCGTATATTGGTGCAAATAACCAACTACAATTGGTGGCCACAACGTGAGACATGGAGCCGCGATGGCAATCCAAACTCTTGAAATGGATGTACATGCAATTCGCATACACACAAGTAGTGAGCTACTGAAGTTGACGTACGATGAATATCACTATACGACAGGACACAATATTTGAAAGCCTGTCGTATAAGTGTTTAAACAGTTTGACTAAGCTTCAACAATTCAGAACATTCACAATTTCACAGTATAAAATTCTGGCATACTTTGATTCTATTGTTCTTGCTGGATGATACGTTTGCGTGTCTTTACTGAACCGGAATGATATAATGCTTCGAAACTGCCATTCACTATCATTTATATACATACCTCACTTGACACACAGATCTCTCTACTTTTGTCTTTTGGAAAGGGAATAAATATAATACCAACGAGATCATCATAGGTAGGAACACCACAAAATTCAACTATATAAATACATAGTAAATACTAATACAGATTTACTATGTAATATTAAAATGCGCAACACAACTGTCCGCACGAATCCTAAACTCTTGGGACCTGGGCAACGCGAGTCACAAATTGCTCTAATGCATAAGTTTAGCATTTGTGGACTTTAAGCCAATCATTAGTGTTATTTAATTTCTAACCCCTGACGTCTGTGTAGACTGTCGTAGAGTGCCATTTTTTTAACCAACAGATTGATTTAGATTATTCGGTCAGTGACTCACTGCCATGACGAATACTTTAATTGAACAACGACAAGTCTTCCTTCGGGTATGGTTGGGTGTCATCTGTAACATCCAATTGGCAATCGTGGTTTTAGTAAAAACTAAAACCCCTAAGAAAAACAAAAACCTTCAACCCAAACTCGTCAACCTCTCTCGTTTGTTGTACTTAGGGTTTTATTTGGCATATTTTGTTTGTTTGTTTGTTTTTTAAATACAAAACCCTAAAAACAAAACCAAAATAGACGACAACAACAAACAAGGGGGTATAAAATATCCCACACAATGGGAAGTAACATAGGAAGAATGCAATGCAAATGTGGGATTTTTCTATTATTCCTATTATCTCGCACATTTGGCACATGGCTGCATGGTGGTGGTTTGCCGAGAATCTGAGTTAAATTGAGTTTCGATTTTGAATATATTCAAATGGCCGATCCTGTGGTTGTGGAACACGGAGAGACCAATGTAACTAGCTATGAAATTTTAAAAATGTTGTACTGTAGTCAAATCTCATTTTTCGTCTACCTTATTTTACGATGTCCTTTTTCTTTTGGCTGGGACGCAAATCTTGTTTTCAGTATGTACCAGAATAATGAATCTATTAGAACTTGTCATGACCCTCTAGAAAGAGAAGAAGACTTAAAATTAACAAAATATAGGGGACCGAACTAACGTCCGAAGGACTTGTTCTATATTCTCCCAAGAAAAGTGGATTGGCATGTGCTTTTACGATAACAACGAAAACATTAGAATGTATATAGAAAAAGCCGCAATAAGCACCTTCGATCGAAGTAAAAAACATTGAATATAAGAATATAGATAGATTAATATTCAATTAAAATAGTAGTGCAATATTAAACCGTAAAGAAGTAGAAAGTCAATCGTGCTACACCAAAGATTGTGGAAATTCGAATCCGATTGATAGCGCTCACAGATGCGTTGGGTGCGAGTGTACAATGTATGCGTTCTATGGTGTTGTTCTCTCTAGGTGCGGGATATGGCAGGCAGAAATATTGCCTATCGAAAGTGATAAATTAAATCAATGGCTACCGCCAGGCGCCAACTGAGCCAAAAAATATTGACACCACTCCAGTTGAATCTCGAACAATCTTTAGACCGCTGTACATACATACGTGATTCTGATCATTCTTGAAAAGCTAAGAGGGGATGAAAAAGCATTTGATATGTATGCATGACTAAAAAAAAACACACACAAAATAGACGAAAATATAGCACGAGTCACAAGTCACGACTCCTCCATGAGACTCCGAGCCCTCTCTAATTCTCTCAGGTAACCGGGAATTCTCTACACAGCAAGAGTTTACAACTCTACATAGGGAGACTGTGCCACTGTGGTCTATGGCTCTGTACATAGTAAATACATACCTCTCTGGACAATGTAAACTGTGAGTGTGGAGTTTGGACTGTGGACTCGTGGATTGTGGAGTGTGGAACGGACAGACTGTGGAGTGTAGAGTCTGTGACTCTGTGTCTCTGTGAGTCTGTGAGAATGTGAAGTGTGGACTGTGTGTGGAGTGTGGGACTGTGGAGAGCCTGTGAGTCTGTGAGAGACTGAAGAGTGGACGGTAAATATTCACATAGTAAAATAAATTCGTCAATTGTGCCTATTTCAGTCTATTTGTACACAATAACTCTAACTAATAACGCTATGGCGAAGTATATGATTATATCTAAAAAAAAACGTGGTGCTCTCTCTTGTTCTGAATGAGAATCCGAGGCTTCTTGGCGGAACCCATTTTACCCCTATATCCCAAAAATACTATTATATTGGTGTACATCTGGATATTTCCCTTTTATAGACAAAAAGATCTAAAATATCAACTCCAGTAATTTTATTTATAAATTGATGGAGGAGAAGCACTGAACACCTGTGATCTTATTTAAATATCTGATTTTAAATGCCATTGATTGAACATCTCCCATCTAGTCCGAACTCCAGCTGCGAATGTGAGTGAAATATTATATTTTATTAAAATAAAATTATACATATAAAAAAATGGAGGCCAGACCGCCCCCGCCGGGGGCTGTATTTATGAATGTAAATAAGAAGCATTTTTTTTTGTTGTTTTTTAAAAACAATTAAAAAAATTAAAAACACAAGAAGTCGCTTCCAAAACCTGTGAAATCTAAATAAAGGGCTAAACTGTTCTTAGGTCTCTTGGGCTAAACTTTAATAAACTAATCAACTTCCAAATTTACTCTGTTCCTGTGTTCCACAGGCAGCCAGGCATTGCCTTGTTGTTGACTGCCGGCAGTGCCAACTGACAGTTCACAGCTGTGACAGCACTGAAAGGTAAATAAAAACTCAAAACTGGAAACTCAAAACCACTGGGGGGTTTTCTATATATATAATAAATTTGTACAAAATAGGAGGCTGTGTGTGGTAAATTATTAAAAATACGAGTTGGTGACTGGCTGGGTGACTCTTGTGAAGACGAAGTTGGTGAATGTCAGAATGATGGACTGTGGACATCTCACAGCTGTGAGACTGTGACTCTCTACTAGTCTCTCAGTAGAGTCTGGGGCTCTGGGCCCTGGTGGCAGTGGTGGGAGAGTGTCAGAGTGAGGAGTTCATCAGTTCAAGACTGTCAAGTCCAAGGACTCCAACAAGTGTCTACTCAGACTTTGTGTTCTCATTTATTATCCAATAGCTGAAACTATAATGTTGAAGAAACCACGTTATAAAAGAATTAAAATTATTGGTGTATATAGCTACACGGTCGCTTCTACTACACCCATTGGCTACGCACCATTTGCGGCTTTTTCAATAGTTTTACTTTTGTGTTTCTGGTTTCACTGTTCAAATTTTGTTTTTTAGTATTTAATTTGATTTTTATTTAAAAAAATAGAAACCACCTTTTTATTTTAGTGTATTGATGACCATCAATTTCACTCACAGACCAGTCCCAGAGGACCCAGACTCTCACATAATCATATGGACATTAATTGTACGTATTTTATAATAGTCGCAATATTGTTCATATCTGTATTTATGACAATCCCAATTATGGCTACATTTCGTACTACAAACGAAGCCGTCAATAGCTAAGGAGCATCGCTTAGGGACACACAGAACAGCTACCAGTTTGCATAGTGATTCATATTCATTGTAGCGTGATTGGTAAAGTCAATGGCAACGCGGAAAATACAACACTTTCATAACATACTCAGTGTCAACGGATCAAACGAAGTACTGATATATGCGTAGGCACAGATATCATCGAACGTACAGTATCTATACATATATTTTCAAGGATTCGGATATACACAATAAGTGAATAAGAACAGTTTGACATACAAAAACAGCGCATAAACGAGTGGAATTAAGGTGGAGGCGAGTCATGCGTGATAACCACTCTCGGACTGGGTAGTGATTGGTGGGGTTATAAGACAAGGTATCACATTTAGACATGCGGACTTCCGAAGATAAGGTATGCAATAGATATATTGGGGAACACACTTCAACAGTACAATAAGGCTTGGTTAGATAAATCGTGCACAATTAATAGGACAATACACACCCATCCGATGGCTAACTGTATAGCTAAATCTATTTTATATAAGTGAACCGGTGTACAGTGCAACTTATTTGACATATACACACACTCACTCACTCACACTCACTCACTCACTCACACTCACTCACTCACTCACACTCACTCACTCACTCACTCACACACACTATTATATATATATATACA
>NW_014039755.1:8089-11364 GCF_001186125.1 Sphaeroforma arctica JP610 | reverse complement strand
CCTATCCCCTGTGTGCCTTGTGTGTGGAGCGGATAATACCTATCCAATGTACCACGATCGTTTGTCTGTACTGAGTATAATTGTCACACAATCGATTGGTCCCATTGGGAATTGGCAATAGATGTACATTGAATGCGTCGCTACGACTCATATTCAGTTGTCTGCAAACCAGTTGCTTCAATACAATCATCTCATACCCTGCATAAGTTGTAGACTTAGAGAAACACACAGGTATTATATATATATATATATATATATATGTAAGTGCCGTGCATTCTCATCATATCCCACATACCGTTGCCATGTACAGGTCTTCTGGTAAACAGGGTAACTTTCGGATGGGCTGTGTGTACCATCCGCTGAGAAGTATTCACCCGCGCGTTTTCACTGAGCGTAAGGGCTGGTGGAGGTGAGTGGCTGTGGCCTGTGTGTGAGAATGCGTGTACTTTCAGTTGTTTTGTCTTTTTGTCTGTCACGTGTAGTGTGTGTTAGTGAGTCTGTTTGTCTGTCACATGTAGTGTGTGTTAGTGGTTCTGTTTGTCTGTCACGTGTAGTGTGTGTTAGTGAGTCTGTTTGTCTGTCACATGTAGTTTGTGTTAGTGAGTCTGTTTGTCTGTCATGTGTAGTGTGTGTTAGTGGGTCTGTTTGTCTGTCACATGCAGTGTGTGTTAGTGAGTATGTTTGTCTGTCACGTGTAGTGTGTGTTAGTGAGTCAGATGCAGTGCAAGCGATTGTCCTGTGGCAGTGTCACTTGTGCTGTTGCGTATTTGATAGTTATATTCTCAGTGCAATGGTGACACTCTAACTGTATTCATCCATTACGTATATAGTCGTACGTGGTTATGTATATAGTCGTACGTGGTTACATATATAGTCGTACGTGATTACGTATATAGTCGTAGGTGATGGGTGTTGTGTATCTACTGCCAATGAATGGGAATGAGTGGCCTGAGTGTTGGTGCTGTGGTCTGGGTGGGCGAGTGTGTGGCACTGTGTGTGTGTGTTGCGTTATGCAGTCACTTGCGCTGTTGTTGCTTAACCTTGTTGTGGACTAGTCTAGTCTTCGTTACCTGCTGTTGTCGTTGGTGTGTTTGGTTGTCTTGTTTTGGACTATTCTAGTCTTCGTTACCTGCTGTTGTCGTTGGTGTGTTTGGTTGTCTTGTTTTGGACTATTCTAGTCTTCGTTACCTGCTGTTGTCGTTGGTGTGTTTGGTTGTCTTGTTGTGGACTAGTCTAGTCTTCGTTACCTGCTGTTGTCGTTGGTGTGTTTGGTTGTTTTGATGAGCCGTTTCATTACAGCTACTGGTCATTGTTCTCTCATTCTGCTCAACGGATATATGTCGGGCTTGCTTTAGGGTTTTAAGTTTTAGGGTTTAAGGTTTTGGCTCTAGGCTTTTAGACTGGCGAATTGGCTCACATTCTGGTCTTGTGCCTTGCAGTTCACAACACACACAGGTGAGTCTGTCCAAATTAGTACATGATGTGGGGGAACCCATCATCGTCAAGTTCTCCGCCGCAGCCAACCACAAAGACATCACCATCAACGGCGTCCACATCATCCAGGACGTGCTAGTAAGTGCAGCGCCACACAGTGGGTTTAATGTACAGTTATTAAAAGTGTTCGAAAAGTTTTGATCGAGTTTGGAAATTGAATGAGGTTTGGCACCGAGTTTCTTTATGAGGAACGAGTTTCAAATCGGCGTTTCAAAACTCGTAGCAAAACCAAAACCAACAAAATACTCATTGAGTCACGAGTTTACGACAGATTTGACACGAGACCAAAACTTTTACAACAATTTGATATATGTAGTTATTATTTACATACAAGGGAATCACGAGATTAGGCCGACCAGCGGAAAACCTTTTCCAAAGTGTGGCCAAAATGTTTTTGAGAGTAAGAACAAAAAACGGAAATTACATATAGAGGGGTTTATAAATATTTTGGGTTGTAGAGAGTAAAAAAACAGGCCGAAATCGATTGATTGCATTGGATGTGAAACTCAACCTGTTTTCGTAGTGAATAGTGTTACTTGAACGCGAAAGCGAAGCGCAGATAGAGATAGTTATGCGTTGGGTCTGTGTTGTTTGGTGTACTTCCGTGTCCGCTAGTCATCAGGGTTTTAGGGTTTGGGGCGTGCAAATCAACTGCAAAGCTTTGCGCTTTGTTCTGTTGTGGTTTATACCAACAGAGCGAAACAGTACAGACGAGTGCGTTGGGTGCTACCATTACTACCTAGGCCTAAACCCTATAAACCTTACAACCCCGGAATCATTCTATTTTCTAATGCTGTTTATTTGCCCCTCTGCAGTTGGGCGACAAGAAGATCTCTGTGGCTGTGCATTCATTGCTCAACCCTAAAATAGCCGAGAGCAGCTATGACTCTAAACAAAAGGTGAGTCAGCAACAACAGTCCAACCACGTTTGCTAAACTCTAAAACCCTAATGTTACTCGCAGTTGCAACATCGCAACTGTCTGTGCCTCTTAGAACGCACCAGTGTGCGTGCAGCTGTTCATTCAACACAACACATGCCGCAGAATCTAGTCATTGTATCGCCACACCAGTCGATTGTTTACAACCCTAGAACCTTACCGTCGATTGCTTCTAAAACCCTAAAACCCTGAAGTCGATTGCTAAGTGTATGTTTCACTATCGTAGACACACACGTCTCCTCGTATATGAAATCTGACACAGCTCGATTGCATCGGGCACAGTTGGAGAACATCAGTTGAAAGGGCAATCACCTTCCCTAAAACCTAAACCCTGAACCCCTCCTTGTTCATCAATGAAAAACAGTAAACGTAACGCAAGTCTCAATAGGAACAAAAAATGAGACTGCTAAAATACCCCTAAAACTTAAAGCCACCGCACAACAACGACGCACATGACAACGACATAAACCCTAAGCCCTATACCCTATACATTAAACCCTCACTCGAAGCTAATGACAACGTGATAGTGTGGGTTGTTATTAGATAACAGGTGTAGTGATTGCATGAGTGGCAATCACAGCCACTCGTGCGACTCACACACACTGCAACATTCACAGACCAACCACAGCACACACATGCTCCACACTCTACACACCCATATACTACTACACACTCTACACACCCATATACTACTACACACTATACACACCCATATACTACCACACACTCTACACACCCATATACTACCACACACTCTACACACCCATATACTACCACACACTATACACACCCATATACTACTACACACTCTACACACCCATATACTACTACACACTCTATACA
>NW_014039755.1:0-3215 GCF_001186125.1 Sphaeroforma arctica JP610 | reverse complement strand
CATATATATATATACTTTTATATTATATATAAGTGTATATATATATATATTCTTATATATTCTTATATGCTTGTATATTCTTGTACTTATATATTCCTATATATTTTTCTAAATCTATATCTTTGTATGTATATATACATTATTTTAAATATGTATATTTATATATATATGTGTGTGTGTGTGTGAGTTTGTGTGTGTGGGTGTATGTATGTGTGTGTTTGTGTGTGTGGGTGTATGTGTGTGTGTGTGGGTGTGTGTGGGTGTATGTATATAATTACTCAATTGCTTGTCTTATCAACTGAATGTCGACCAATGGCTGTTTACTTCTCAACTGAGTGTTAATCATTGGCTGTTTTTTTCTTGCAGATTAGTTATCGCATTCTGATGGACTTTTCCATTGGGACGATGATGCGCGCGCAGAAGATGTTGACACTGCCCTTTGTAGTCAGTGACCTATGCCCTCCCTCAGACAGTCTCACCAACATCAGAATTATGGAACCACCCACAGACAAACTACCCGACTACGACAAGGTATGTGCACACACGACACTTTAGCCATATACGCATGCATCTACCAATTCATCAGAAGTTACATGTTTTAGTTTGGAATGGGTTCTACTGTGTAGGATTTATACTGTTGGGATGGATCCTCAGGCAATATTACTATTATATTATTATATTAAGAGATGAGTGGAACTCAGAAGACTTGTGATATATTCCGGCAACTGCAGCTTTTTTATGGGCGATTGATGTGCCTGCACCCAATTATGGATTTTATGCACCTGCACCCAATTTTTAATTGATGTACCTGCACCCATTTCTTTATTGATGTACTTGCATCTAATTATTTATTTAATGAACCCGCACCCAATTCTCATTTGATGTACCGGCACCCAATTCTTAATTAGTGTACCTGCACCCAACTCTTAATTCATGTGCCTTCCCCTAATTTAATTGATGTACCTGCACCCAATTCGTTAATGATGTATCTACACTCAATTTTAAATTGTTGTACCTTGCACTCCATTATCAATTGATGTATTTGTACACAATCCTTAATAGATGTACCTGCTCCCACTTACAATTACACTCGCATGCATACATTTCCTCCTATACCCTGTCCTGTGTATGCGCTTCAGTTACACTCACATGCATACATTTCCTCCTATACCCACCCTGACATGTGTATGCGTATCCAGGAGAGCACATTTCCGTTTATTTGGATGATGTCTTAAAGAAGAACATTGCTGTGACGCGCACACACGTGACCATCCCTATCCGCGTGGCTCTACAGTCACTACTCTCAAACTGAACCCCTAAAATCCAAACCCTAAACCAATCCCATAACCCTTGACTGTGACTCTAAAACTCCAATTCCAAACCCTAAGAACTCTAAAACCTGTGTCGCCTGAATTGCCACTGCAGTTGTCGACTAAGTCCAAAGTAGGTCGCCCCGAAGCCGTCGCACCGCACATCTCAGCGCAACTCAACACACACAACCGACGCAGCATGCAAGGAAGACTCAGCATACTCAGCAGGCGGAGTGTACACGACACCTCCGCCAATGGCAGTGGGGTGGAGGAGAGCACAGTGGACCTCATGCCAGACGACCGAACAAGCATAGCGACGGTTGACAGCCAGGGCAGCTTCAGCAAAGGCTTCTTCAGGACACTAAGGTAAAGTGCACCAGCCACAACCTGGCCTTGTCCGTATGGTATGATTCTTCAAATATCACAGACAAGGCTTTTTTCGTCTACTAAGGTTTCTCACACCTTTGGTTGCTGCTCTGTCCGCATAGTGGCTGATTGACAATGTCTCTGACTCTCTCATTGGATGTACTCAGTACATTTGATGTGCGTATAAGTCATGGAGTTTGAAGTGCCTATCTGAACATATATATGCGCAGTGCACGTGTCAATCTCATGCCAACGTGTCAACGGTGTCAATCTCATGCAATTGCGGAAGTCACCTGAGTGTTGTGCAAAAATTGTTATTCGGAGGAGTTGTGAATTTTGCCTGACTTATAATCAATAACTCCAAATTAATATTGTCACCACACGCACAGTAAAAAGGTTCCGAAGAAAATGTCTGTCATCGCTCATAATGCCATCGACCAGCTCAAGTCACAGAGCAATGTAAGTTTGTATTTCTCAAGGCACAAGTCAGTGTATGTTAGTAGGGTCGTAGGGTTGCACTGCAGCGTACGTGCGTTGTGTGAAGGATGGTGAACACATGCATACAGTTCACCTGACATCGGCAGCAGTGCGCTGGTGGACATTCGGCGGTGATGTGTTCGTGGTCTACTACTGGAATTGAGCGTTTGACGATCCCGGCAACTATATGTCCAGTGTTAGATATATATAATTTTATTGTATTACCATATTATTTTATTGTATATATATATATATATATAACTATACTTCTATTTATATTTATATTTATATTTATATATATATTTATATATATATATAGATCAGTGTGTTACATTTGTGCTTTGAGATGTCGCATAGTTGTCTATCAGCCAATTGGAAGTGCTTTAGTTCGATCAAGGTCTTCCTTCTCCCTCGTATTCTTACACACGCGCTATACAGCCGTCATAATAAGCTGTCGAGGGGGTTTATAATGTACCATAGTATATTGTGTATTTTACCGTTAGCGTGATGCTCGTTATATTGATTCTGTATATTTCACCCCATCTTTAAACAAACATCTACTGCTTTTAGCAACAGCAGGCACCAGAAAGATCACGTCGGAACGGATCCATTAGTAGTAACCTTAGCAACGGTGATTCGGACGTAGATTCAACTCGTTTCAGCCGAAGGCAGACAGTCACTCTCGCTGAGCTCAGCGCAGCACGGGAGAGTGACGACGAAGAAGATTCAGAGCATCTGATTGGCGCAGACGGAGATGCGAAAAACAGCACACCTGTGTCGCCACGTGCACATATTCCTATTCCCAGAAGTCCTTTAGCTACAACACGGCCAAGGACACATTCATCACACACACCACGAACCAATAACCAGGCTAGCCAGTCACGGCTGCGCGTGGGCCAGTTCAGGAGGTGGGTGCATGCGCTCAGAGGGCTTATATATATATATCTATTTATATCTATTTATATCTATATATATTTATATCTATATCTATATATCTACATCTATATCTATTTATTTGTCTATCTATCTGTCTAACTATCTATCTATATCTATATTTATATA
>NW_014039756.1:36193-41934 GCF_001186125.1 Sphaeroforma arctica JP610 | reverse complement strand
TTGATTGAAAATCCAAATTTCAAGTCAACGTTTTGGTGGGGTCTGTTGGTTTTTTTGAAAGTGGTATTCAGTTCTACACTGGTGACCTACTGGTCATCGAGATTTACGTTTCGGAGGCGAAAATTTGAATCAAAGGTCCGTCGTGAAAAATAAATATGGGGAAGTGAAAAATTAATATGGGGAAGTGAAAAATAAATATGGGGAAGTTTTAGGGTTTTAAAATACAGGCGTTGTACCTTAGGCTTTTTTTTAGAAAAACAAATAGTTGTACCTGGGGCTGGGAGTTGGGATATCTCCTATCTGATCTATTGAAATTGTGAGAATCTCAATCAGTTAAGAACGGAATTAGCTCAGTGGTAGAGTAGTAGATTGCAAATCTATTGGTCGCTGGTTCGAACCCGGCATTCCGCTCTTTTTATACAATACTCATACATAGCCTTCTTGTATATAAATAATTATGAACGACTAAGGCGGTTCGGATGTGCTACGGGACTTCGAGTGCATTTGTGACTTTTAACTTCAACAAGTGTATTCTCTACATATATGGGCCTGTTTTGGACTACCACACTCGAACAATTAAGTAAATTATTGACACAGTTCGGTATTCAAAACTGATGACTATAAGGGCTTTCCGTTGTTGGCTTCGTTTTGGGCGAATTTAGACTATATTTTAGGAATTGGCTTTGTATTGGCTTTGAGTTTGCTTCATATTGGCTCTATATTGGCTTCATATTGGCTTTGAATCGGCTTCATAGTGGCTTCATATTGGCCTCATATTGGCTTCATATTGACTTCATACTGGCCTTGTTGGCGCTCAAATTGAAATGATTATGATATAGCGGCTGAGAAAACGTATTTTATGTATCGAGACCCAATCTGGCCTGAAACCCTATGGGCACGAATAGGGGTCAGGACAAAATTGTAAGTCAAAAGTCCCACCTACCCCCCCCGGGTTTTCGGACTCCCTCCGGACTCCGGTGCCTAAAACCAAAGTAGCACATCCCGCCTAGGTATAAAAAAGAACAAGCTGACAGACGAGGACAGAATATTACAAAAATTAAAACGAACAAAAACAAAAAACAAAAAAAAGTTCTCTATATAAAAAGACATCAGACTATAGATTTTTTTGTTAAAAAAAACTAGACTTTTTAAGTTCTGATAAAATTGAACAGACTTTTGTCTAATTTTCAGAAGGCTATGACTTTGTACTATTTACTTTTGAGTTTTTAAAAACACTTTTATTATTATAAAATCGTTCAAGACTTCAAGTTCCGCTTCAACATTCATTCCGTTTTTGTGCTCGATTTTGTTTCCAGAAAAAGCAATAGTAGGCTATATTGAATTGTGTTTTTTTATCCAATACACAATTGTCATTGCTATTCAAAAAATAAATACAATGTAGTAGATCTATTTATGTTCAAGTTGGAACCTAAAGTCCTAAATGAGAAAACCGGCAAATACTTTCAAAATAAAAACATATTAAAATGCTATTTAAACAATTTTAAAGCGTCAAGAACCTTCAGAACGAAAACTCAGATAAAAAGAACATTGTACATCTATAGCCCCTCATTTTCAACTTATTGCGAAAAAACCAGAAGCCATTGGCTTGCACAGAAGTAATCACAAATCATCACCTCACAGGTTAGGCCAAGAACTTGCGTATACGCGAACTGCAAGGTACCAGGAACAATCATGGTCGGGGTAAACACTTGTTGTTCATCCTTGTCTAAGCTGGAAAAACGTATCAGTTTCCAACACGGATTGAAGCAAAAATGTTCTAAAAAAGATTAGTGCAAAAGTGGATCATGGAGAAATGATTGCATTGATGGGTAGTTCTGGAGCGAGAAAGACAGCTCTTCTGAATACCTGGGTTGGTAAACGACATGTCTTTTATCTGTGACGACACGTCGCGACCGTCTTTTACATTATTACGATGCCGACACATCGCGACAATTACGTCGCGACATGTCGTTTGGTCAAAAGACAACATGCACCTGTTTTGTTTCGAAAAAATCAAAACGGATCAATCACAATTCCTTATACAAAATCCTCCAATGGTATAGTGTTGTCCAAAATTGGTTTACACCTATTGTCAAAACAACGAAATGCACCTTTTTTATTCTGCCTGGTGAAATCCGATCGGAAATGCACCTCAATTGTCTTTGAGGTTTTAAAATATAATCGATTATAGATTATATTATATATATAGTTTATGTATGAATATAAATGATATAATATAATTGATTATAGAATATATAATATAATATAATTGATTATAGATTATATTATATATTTTATTATATATATAATATATGTATGTATATATATAATATTATATAATTGATTATAGATTATTTTATATGTACGATATATGTATGTATATATAATATATAATTAATTACGGGCTTACGGCGAATTTACGCGTATACTATGTCTATTTTGTTGTTAACTTGTTATTGTACAGTTGTGACTTGTGAGTCTGTCCGAGTCTGAGGCTATATTGCCGAGCGCGTGAGACACTGAGACAGTGAGACTCCAACGCCTAACGGTCACGGTGTCAGTTGTTATTTGTCAAATGTGAAATTCGGTCAAACTGACACTGCCACGAAGGACCCAGAAAAAAAAATACACCCCAATTATCAGGACTAGTCCTATAGGTCCTAGTGGACCTGGGCAGGTGCACCTGAACCTCGTATATAATGGACTGGTATGGGCACCTGTAGACGACTTGCAAGACGACATGTTGTCTAGAGGTAGGTCGACATAGTAGTAAACGACATATCGCGACCGTCTTTTACATCTTTTTTTTTGGCGACACGTCGCGGCCTCATACCAGCCCAGCTGAATACGCTGGCTGGAAAGATGCAAGGAATCTTCGAAGGGGAGATTCTTGTCAATGGACTGCACTGTAAAGATATAGATTTCAGAGCGCACATGGGTTACGTTACTCAGGATGACTGTCTTTTAGAGCAAGCCACAGTAGGCGAGATCTTACTGGTAGATGCCAATCTTAGATCGCCCAAAGATATGTCGGCCGAGTTGAATACACGTGTCAAGAATAGTGCCGCGGATCTGGGCATTGGTCACGTGTTAAATACCCAGGTGGGAGGTTTTTGGAAGAAGGGTATTTCGGGTGGAGAGCGTAAAAGAGTTAGCATTGCAGTGGAACTTATCAAAAATCCGGCGCTTCTGCTGCTGGATGAGCCAACTTCTGGTCTCGATTCTTTCTCTGCAAGGCAAGTTGTGAACTATGTAAAAAAAAATGCAACCAATCACGGTACGGCAATCATAGCTTTTATCCACCAACCTCGGTTAAGCGTATTCCAAACTTTCGACAAAATCCTTGTACTACCTAAAGGACGCACTGTGTACTTTGGGTCACCTAACGATGTTGTTCAGTACTTAACCGAGCTCGATTTTCTATGCCCACCATTCGAATCCGCCGCAGATCACATAATAGATGTTGCATCTATTGACACGCGCACCAGAAAATTAGAGCAAATCTCAGAGACCCGGAATGATCATCCTGCAGATGTCTGGACTCAACTCAACATAAACACCGCATTGAAGGTTCACTTGACATAACCAAGATCAAACTCACCCCTGAGGCTAGATATGAAAGTCAAGTACCCCTTGCACACGAGTTCAGGATCCTGCTAGCTCGTGCAGCCGTGCAGATGAAGCGAACATATATAGTTACTCTAGTCATGATATTCGTCGAGTGGCTTGGTGGCATGCTTGTTGGTCTGTCGTTCTTTCGCATTGGGTACGAAACACCCACCGAGGCGAATGGCCGGCTTTCCACTCTTATGTTAATCATGATAGTTGTTTGCTTCTGGTCGTGTCAGTTTGCTGCCGGGTTCTACTTTTTATATGATAAGGTTTACAGCAAAGAACGAGATACCGCAATGTACCGCGTGGGTACACACTTCATTACGTCTGCACTTTTACAGGAACTTTCCGACATGCTGCTGCCAATAGTCGCTTTAACGCCTATTTACTTCTTGACAAACATGTGGGTGGAGGTCAGTGCCTTTAGTTGGTATATAGTATTTCTTATGGCGACCGCTTACGCATCATACGGGGTAGGGGCGTTGATAGCTGTTGCTTGCAACCACACGCTGATCACCTATCTATTTACCCCGGTCGTATTTTTGACGTGTTGACTTATCTGACCACCTTATATCGTGCTCCATACACAAATCTGATTACTTTACCGGCTGCCCCTGTGGCAGATTCCTGTACGCCACACACTATTATAGACAGCACTCTTGGCGTTCGTACGGAATTAATGAAGAATCAGCAGTCAGCAACGTCTGGTATAGATTCTACAAAGGCTGATATAGAGAGTGCCTTAGAAGCCCAAAGCCCTGTGTGCAACTATATTGAAACCGTGCAACTTTGAAACACACAAAACACAATTATACTTTTGTTGTGGTGTTGAAAAAAGACAATATATATACTTCTTCATACATATTATTAATTTATTAAAAAACAAACAAACAAATAAATAGAAAGAGCGAACAGAAGCCTGACCCCGACATCCTGAGTCCTGACTGGCAGAACCCTCCAACGACTATTTAAAGTCAAATACTCTCGACACACAAAATACAGATGAAAAACTGAAAACGCAACACTTTTAAAAAATATATAAATTGATCAATGAGCTTCGATTTCTCAAATTGAGCTCAGCCCTTATCTTGCTGTCTATCCGCTCGCTACGCGCCACGCGCCACACAAACTATATTCACCGCAGTGGTGTGCTAAAAGCCGTGAGTATAATGAAGCGAAAAGCAGCGGTTGAATCCATCACAGCTTCTCGTATGGGGTAGAAACACACATAGCATCCAGTAATATCTTCTGCAAATTTATGGCAAGAAGTAGAGGTAAACTTGCACTAAGAATTCGCGCATTTAGGGGGGCTTTTGGTGTGATTTGCACTGACTAATATTTTGTGCAGTATCTATATATGGCAGAATCGATTTTGCACACTGAGAAGAATAAGTTCCAAATCAAGACGTGCCATTGATACGCGTTACATTGAAATACAAAAAATACTCGCAGGACTATCTAATTTACCGCTGCGCAGGAGGATATTATCATTGATACAGAAACCACTTCCAACTACAGTTCGCCTTATTGCCAATAAATTTAAATATTCCGCGGTCAATGTGATAAATTTATACATTCCGTTTGGTGCGGGCGAATACTTCCCTAGCCCATTTCTATTTCTCCAAGATGGTAAATTCAGTGGTCGATGTAATAGTAAATATATCCGATCTTGAGATCGTGCAGGGTAGCTTTGCAGGTCTTGAGCCGCAACTTTAACAAGCCTCACATCTAAGAGCAAATTTTGAACCGAACCGTGTCTTGGTGCGGTCGTCGCCTGCAAGGACAGAGTCTAAGTCTCGATATTTACTCTAGTAAAGCCAGCTAGTACACTATAAAATGCCTATCTATAGATACAAACATCCGCAAATCACCAGGTCATATTGATAAGTAAGTTTCACAATGACCGTAAAACTTGCATGGACAAGCAATGAAGTTGATATCCGAGCAAAAAACTGACTTCAAAGCAAAGCACATTTAGATGTATATGACAGTATATTTACAACAATCCCAAAATAAATGTGACTGACCGAATAGGAAAACATACATACACACATAATGCTCACACGTACACACACACACACAAACACGCACGCACACGTAAATATATATAGAAACGTAGAAATAAAGAA
>NW_014039756.1:19915-26380 GCF_001186125.1 Sphaeroforma arctica JP610 | reverse complement strand
CATTTGGTGCAGGATCTGCCCCCGAAAGTATGTCTGCAGCAGCATTTGGTACAGGATTTGTCTCCGAAAGTAAGCCTGCAGCAGCATTTGGTACAGGATCTGCCTACGAAAGTAGGCCTGCAGCAGCATTTGGTACAGGATTTGCTTCCGAAAGTAAGCCTGCAGCAGCATTTGGTACAAAATTTTCCTCCGCAAGTAAGCCTGGATCATTATTTGATGGTATATTTTCCTCCGAAATGAAGCCTGCAAGTTTCCCGTCAGCCTCTACATCTGCGAGTACCATCGGAAGCAAATCTTGTACACCTCCGTTTGGAGTTCCACCTCCGTTTGGAGTTGCATCCGGAATTATGCCATCAACACCGGCATCTGAGGTTTCCTCTAAGAAGATGCCTTTTGCAGCTACTTCCAGGAGTGTGCATAGTGATCCGGCCGCTTCTAACCCCGAGTGTGCTATAGATAGTGCCGGAGTGGAGTCGCAAAGTCTGTCTGGGGACACATTCTCTTCGAACAGTATGAATTCTGAAAGTGGCACTCAGCCGTTGTTGGCTTCAGTATTGGATGCGAAGCCTATCGATATGTTAACCGCTGAACTCGAGGCTGAATCTGATGTGTATTTCAAACCAGTTGTGCACTTAGAGGAGGTGGAAGTTAAGACGGGAGAGGATGAAGAGGACGTGTTGTTTGAGATGAGGGCGAAGCTATACAGATACGCTGACGATCAGTGGAAGGAGAGAGGCGTTGGCCCTGTTAAGTTGCTGAAACACAGACAGAGCGGTGTTGTGCGCTTTCTACTGAGAAGAGACACAACGTTCAAAGTAGCGGCCAATCATCGTATTACCAGCAATATGCAACTCAACCCTGATACAAACGTGCGCATCTTCTCCTGGGTGGCTCCGTCGGATTTCGTCGACGGTGTAAGTAGAAGACAGATGTTCAAAGTACGTTTTATTGATGATGAGACGGCGGAGATCTTCAAAATACTCTTTGAACATAGCGTTCGGGCTGCCAAAGTTATAAAAGATACTGCGAAAGCCCAGAAAGACAGTGCTGAGCCAGGTTCTGAAGCTTTGAATCAATCGACTGATACTCCTTGGTACGGATCGATACAATGTACCGGTGCTCCTGACGAACATATTGATATCTCTTCTTGGAAGTTTACTTCAAATACGGACACGGCATCCAACCAGGTAAGTTATATACCGGTCTGTGGTTGAAACACCGTTGAGATTCACAATGCCCGATTGGCATTCTGCCAAGTATAAGTTTCACCTGCAGCTTCGAATTCAGCGTATAGCACTGCTTACAAGATCAACGACAATAATCATATATGTTATGTATGTTAACTTCTTTTATTATGTATTCCGAACAGGACAAAGCCAGCGAGGCGAAAGCACCATTCGTATTCAAGTCGGATGCCAAGACGACCGCATCACCAGCCGACAACGTACCCAACTTGTCTCTGGGCACATCCGCCGATGGAGGTAACATGAATCTTCATACAAAGGCTTTCACTTTCACTCAGCCAAGAGATTTTTCTAGTACTGTAAAAGCTAAGGCTACCACAACACCGAGCGCGAGGAGCCCAGGACGCGCATCTGGCCAATCAAGTTTTGCAAAAGCTAAAAAGCTTAATAATGGCGGAAAGGAAACACATGGCAAGTTCAATATATTTTCGTTGCCCCAATTAGTGGAGGAAATGCACATATCCTCCGCAGCCTCACAGGATCTAGTAGCGAGTGTACAGGCAAAGCTGAACATGCAAAGGCTACGGGAGTACGAGAGGGATAGTACAGTTCTGTTCAGTGGCGAGGCTACCCTTGAGATGTTGGGGCCTGTGATTGAGGGCTGGAAAACTTTCGGAAGTGGAATTGTGCAGATACTGGAACACGTAAAGAACGGTGTAGCACACTTGGTGTTCTATAGGGGCGCGCGTGTAGCCTTCGGTTCTACTGAAGATTCTGTTTCGAATAGTCCACTTGTTTTCCAACAGATTAACACTGATCTCCAATTGCAACCCCTGCACGTGAAGGATGATAAGCACGCTGTAGCTTGGGGCAAAGAATGGAGCGATGTGTTCGGCGATACGTGCAAAGTGCGGTTGGACAACGAGCGTGCATTGAAGTGCTTCGAGAGGCTCATTGATGTGCTCCGGAAGAATCCACTTCTGAACCACGATTCAGTGCAGCACGCCACCGTTGATAGCGGAGCGGAAATCAATTCGAAGGATGTGAGTGTGGAGTGTAAGACGGTTTCTCCGGCCAATCAGGTATTCAGGTGTCAGCGACGAGAACATACTATGCAGCTCATCGCATACAGTTCTCGCGAAACGTTCTGCACATCTCGTTATGCGCACAGCTCGATCACAGACATCCCTCTCCAGTCAGTACAATTAGTGACCTCGACAGATTCGGGCGAGATGTGGGCTAAACTCCGTGAGACGAGCACGTTGTTCGCCAAGATAGCCACTACACGCCCACTCTTCCTATCCCAGGTAGCGAATGCATGTGCTGTATTCAAGTCAACTTTGCGTCGCTGTATGGCGTGTATGCAGCGAGCTCTGGATATGTACCAGTCGAGTTTCGATGTCATGCATGAGAAGACCCCGATTGCAGTGGAGAAGGCCCTATCATTCAAGGCGGACTTCGAGGCCAAGCAGATAGCGATCAGTCAGTTGGCTGAGGTTCCAGTTGCTATGGTGACGGAGAGGGACATTCTGAGGACGAATTGTGTGGCTAGTGTGCGAGATGCTTTGGTGTGTGTATCCGCAGCGAGGGATATGTATGCTGGGTACGCTGCACTCCACGAGGATTTACTGGTGTGCCGTGCCTGGCTGGATAAGTGGACGTCTCAGACATCAGGAGAGTCACTTTGGTGGGGTGCAGCTCCCGGAGCTTCACAGGCTGAGAAGGGGAATGTATTTGCATCACACATCAGGGAAGAGGGAGTGGAAGATGGGGATGCGACTACATCAAGATCCAACTTAAGTGGGCAACATGTTACGAATGAGTTGGGGCATCTGGGCCCGACATTTGAGTGCGGCAACGAAAGTACTACATCGGCACTAGATAAAGATGATGACACACTTGATCACGTGACTGCGCAATCGGTCCGTAGAGACACGACTGAATCAATGAGCGTCACAGACGAGGGGGTTGCACAGACTGATAGCAAGAGTACCGGATATAGTTGCGAATCACATGACAAACCTATGGATGGGACAGGCTCTCGCACAAATGCCGGCGTGCAGACAGAAGCTCGCGAAGATGCATGTGCAGCTGCGAGTGACCTATCGGAGGCATACAAATCTGCTGGGGACCTATCAATGGTGGAGGAAGTGGCTATCGGCCAATCGAAAGCCAACGATTTGGTTGGTGATCAATCGGAACCAGCGGAAGCTGCTGGTGAGCAGTCAGAGCTGGACAAATCGGAGTCTGTATGTTCAGAAGCAAGTGATTTGGCCGATACCCAAGGTGACGGAACAAGTAGTGCCAAAGAAGGAGCAGACATACCAAATGGTGACATATCGGCAGCAATCACCTCAACTGATGGTCAACTACATGGTGCCGAATCAGCACATGGCAACCTAAAAGCGGACGGAATAAGTAGTAACCAATCCAAGGCAGAAAAAATACCCAGGAATCAAACACGCAGATTCGATGCCACCCGTCTCGATGGTATGTCGACAAAGTGCGCCACGGTGCTCGCATGCGCCGAGGATTGGCTCTCGAGAACGGAATACGAAATCCTGCAAGCGTCTACCGATTCTGCGATGGAGCGGTTGCGAACCTTTGTCGCCCCATTGCTTTTCGACAGTGATAACGACGCAGACAGACAAGCGCATATAACATCGCTAGAGCAGACGTACCGCTGTGTTGTGGATGAGCACATGTATATTACTAACCCAGATTCCATCTTGCATCTGGCGCCTTTATTGGGTGTAAAGAATGCGCTTGTGCCGTTACAGTACTTTGTATCCGCTGGGTCTGCGCAGTCGCTGCAACTGGACAAACAGATCGATCAACTAGAGACCATATTGGCGAAGTACGTGCAGGGACTAGAACAGCCTGACCTACATACCATCAGGAAGTACCGAAAGTCTTTCCGAACACTGGAGAAACAGCGCAAGCAAATGCAGTATGAGATTGACATGTTGGATTCCGACCAGGAGGACGATGGTTTCGCATCGGACGCCAAAGCTACCATCAATGCCAAGCGGCAAGAGTTGCAGGCGTGGGATATAGCGCAACGTACGTACCGAGCGGGACTAATTGAGGGACTCTGCCGTCATCGCACTGAAGCCTTGCGACAGGCTGAAGCCCATTATCCCGAGCTACTCAACAGCAAGGAGTTCAGACAGGCACTGGGCTTAGACGAGCACGAGAAGGTGTGTGCGCAGATGGGTCTGTTGTGGGAAAAGTCGTCGCTATCGGATTACACGCCCGTGACAGACTTTTCCAGTGAGATAGCCAAGACTGGAGGCCGCACAGTACAACGCATGACCGGTCCACGAGGTGAGGATGTGGTGATCAAGTCGTTTGCTCTGGGGGATCGTTCCATGCGCAAGCAGTTCTTCCGCCAGTGCGAGTATCTCGCTACGCTGAGCGACGTCAACCTGGTTAAGGTGTTGGGTGTGTTTGTGGAGAAGTCGTATGGGCGTGTGGTCATGCCGTATTACTCGGGGAAAAGTCTGGAGGTATGGCTGGACACACACAAACCAACCGCGCGTACAGTAGAGGAGTGCCAGCGCCTTGCAAGGGAGGTACTGACGGGTGTAGCGTCCTTGCATGTGCGAGGGTTTGTGCACTGTGATATCAAGCCTGGTAATGTGCTTCTGACACAGACGAATCGGTGTGTGCTGAGTGACTTCGATGGCGTGCTGAAGGTCGACGAACAGAGGGCGAGTAGTGGGGGTGGTGGACTGACAAAGTCCTTTATGGGCACTATGGGGTACTTGGCGCCGGAGTTGAAGGGGGATAGTGCTGTACCCTTCGACCACAGGACAGACGCCTATGCCGTGGGTAAGGTTGTGACCAAGTTATTCGATGATGTGAGTATACAGGATGCGGAATTGTTTGTGCATAGAGACGACTTTATCTCCCGTATGACGCACGCAGATAGAGAGTCGCGTATGACGGTCACCGAGGCCATCGACCACCCTTTCCTGGGTCTACCATCTGAACAGACGTGCCAGTGTGTGGTGTGCAACGATGTGTTCCGAGAGACCGATGGCATACGGTGTAGCAAAGGGCACTTCAACCATTCCCAGTGCATAGAGGGGTGGCTCATAGCTCAGGCGGGTGCGGAGAACCACGCACAGATGCGCAAAACCGGCGGACAATTGCCTTGTATGGGTCGATACGGACAGCTGGCCTGCGACGAGTTGTTCCCTGTGAGTGCATTTGTGAAGAATGTGAGCGCAGACGCCTTCAAGGCCTACGAGGGGGTGGTGAAGAGCATTACCGAGTCCTGTATGCAGGAGGACTTTAATATCGAGCTACAGCGTGTGAAGGAAGACCTCGAGAACCAGTTTGCTGTCCAGGGCGAGCTGGAGCGACAAGTCCGGTACATAGCAGACGACATCCTCACCATCAAATGTCCACGTCAAGGGCATGCGTTTATTGACTTCACGGGATGTTTTGCGCTAAAGTGTCATGCGTGTGACTGTCACTTCTGTGCGTACTGTCTGCAGGATTGCGGCAGAGACGCGCACGCGCACGTGAGGCAGTGTGCTATGAAGCCGCCAGGGGCGGATGAATACTATGGACAATTGAGTACGTTTAATAAACAAATGCGTGACCGACGAAGAAAATTGCTGAAGGCTCACTGGCAAACACTAACGCTGAATGCCTCGGATAAGGTCAAGCTCGCGGAGAAGATCCAGCCACTGCTCGATGCTTTGGATCCCCCACATGGCTCACTTTCGCATATTGTTTAGGGTCGTTATTGCCCTAGGCTGTTGGGTGTACCATTACAAATACGCATATCGTTGACGCATAAATAAAGTTCTGTAGTACTTTAAATTCTATCACAATGTGACCATGTTGGTGCCACTTCGTTCAGAATTGACAAGGTCATCTTAATGTGCGGCGGTATCGAGTCCTACACTCGCTTCTTGTGTACTAATAATATGGCATTAAAGATATCACTTCGAACTGCAACATATCAAATGATTGGCGCATTGCAAGGGAGGTATTGATGGGTGAAGCTTTTTTGCATGTGCGAAAATTTGTGCACTGGGATATCGAGCCTGGTAATGTGTTTCTGATACAGACGAATCGATGCGTGCTGATTGACTCGAAGGTGTACTGAACATTCACTAAATGAGTACAATAGTACATACATACATATAGACATACAAATATACGTGCATACATGCATACATGCATATATATATATATATATATATATATATTTATATAGATACATACATACACACACACACACACACACACACACACACACACA
>NW_014039756.1:15632-18735 GCF_001186125.1 Sphaeroforma arctica JP610 | reverse complement strand
TATATATATGCATATGTATATATAGCAACGGTGACCCAGCCTCTGCTGGATGCTTAGGAGAATCCACTTGGCACATTTTCGGATAATGTTTGGGACATCTATTGCTGCTGACTGTCGATATACTTGAACGCTAATATCAATGACGAAAGAATAAAATTCTGTGGTAACTGGGAGCACAACAGTGCCGTTAAAGTCAGAATTGACATGGTCACCTTGATGCGGGGTTGTATCCTTGCATTTCCGCTTCTAGCTTATGAATGATATCGCACGTTGGATTAATATATATCACCTCGAACTGCATACATACACATGGGATGAGAATAGAGTGAATGATTTCCCATTCCATCTCATATCTCACAAAAGGAATACAATTCTCCATCTCAGAATACAACAAAGTCGCTAATAGACACGAGTTGAAAAGTGAGCATAAATTTTATCATAAGACGATACGTCAAAATTGAATAGTGTAGCCGTGCATACCTGACTGCAATTTTCCTTCGAGTTTAGAGCGACCAATTCCCATGCGGTTGCAGCTCCTCACATATAGTGCAACTGCTAGTAATTTAATACGCCACATCTAATACACTAATGACCTGCAAGTCGTCAATAGAGCCACCCATCTCGTGAGGATGCAACCACCTGAGACTTAGACCCGAAGTCACTCTGATTCTGATTTCAACTGACCGATTGGCAAAGACACTAAAGCCTGATATTGTACATAGGATAATACAATATAGACAGTTGCAGTCATATAGTACACAGTGTGCTAGCTGAGTGGGAAGTGGATAACTAAAATATAACAAACTACACGTACATATTTAAATATCCCCTATTTTTATGTCAAGGAGAACAACTATTTTTATTATTTATCTGTTTATTTTTAGCTTTGTTCATTTAGAAGGCTGTGATTTGACTGATACCGAGTTGAACTTGCCGGGAAATTCCTGTGGGACCAATTGGCCAAAACAAAAACATCCAAAAGGGGCAACTACGGCTTTTGGCGGGTCACTTTGTGTCGGAACCCAGACTGGTGCATCGTCGTAAGTTATAGTCGTCACAGACGTCACCTATAAACTCTGCTCACGTCCGTTGCAGCACTTCACTCTCTTACAGCGAAGCACTGCGATAGACATGACGTGAACGCCCCACTGCGACCGACCTTAGACGTGTGAAAGCAAGATCAAGTGGCGAGTGGCTCCTGCTACTGGTAGACGAATACGCCATTCAATACAATACAGCACCGTTGCATATAGATCGCCTATCGAATAAGCAATACGGATAGAGTTATTTTGATGGCGCCTATACATGTTGCTAGCGAAAAGGGAAATGCAAAACAGGTCCGAGGGTACCTCGCAAAAGGGATTAAAGTCGATACCGTTGGTTGGGTAGGTGATGGGGCTTATTAATGATTCGAGTGTGTGCAGATTACAGGGAGAAACAAAGTCAAGTGATTAGCAAATGTTATTGAGCACGAAACTAGGCAACAATGGTCCTGTATGTACTCAGCATGCAGTGCTAGTGTTTTATTGATTTCCGTGATTTCCGTGACGTCGTGCGCTGTGTGGTATGAATTGACATGGAAAATTTCCACACACATAGCCTGTTGGGACAGATTCATCCATAGGTACAAACGCTGTAACAATCAATAGTGGATATGTTCTATCCATATTCAAACATATCCTTCGTAATCATTTGAACATCTCCGCGAATATACAGCAACTTCAAAACCGCTGTGGTTCTTTGGTGTCATTCTCGATTTCGTCGCGTGATCATACCATCGCTCGCGCTCATTCATTGATTGTTGGTGCACTCATCAGTAGGTCATTGTGCTCTTCTTTATGCTTAGTAGTCACGACTGATGTGTTGTGTACGAATTTGGCTTAGTACTCTACAATACGACGTGTCGTCGATACATATTCAGTAAATGCACAGTCTCTATGTTACTATGCATTGTATCAATAAATATCTATGCAATCAGGACTAATGGCTTGCAATGTGCAATGGATCCAGGTGTACTTCTTTTCTGAGTGTACATTTACATCAAGTAATCCAAAAGAATGTTTGAAGCTTGCACATAGGCGAAACAACGCTTATACAAGGACCATATAGCTTATGACTCTGTTTCAAATCAATACTCGTCATGCACACACTATTAACAATAGCGAAATTTTATCTCGTAGTTCTATCGTGCGCGAAATGTGGTTAGATGTGCTAAGTGTGGGGTTGTCTTATTCTGTTAGTGCGTATCTTAATCATCTGTAGACAAATATGTACATGCCTTGTAGACTGCATGTATATCTGGAAAATTGATACTGTCAACAGGCTAGTGAGCGTTTCTCGTTGCAGATACCATATCACACTTCTCCATTGCCGCGTGTAAATTTTTGCGACGTGCAAAAACAAGCATCGATACAAATACAAGTGGGAATGTGTGTGAAGGTTCCTATTATTAATCTGTTTGATTCAGTAGGTCGCACACCGTCTGTTGTTCTCAAAATCATCGTATGCATTGGGTTGTGTGGCGGTGTGTTTGTACTGCATACTATGTCATTATAGGCGATTGAGTTTCTGATTATCTTTCATTTCTTCTATACGACAGCATGATACGACACCACTGCACTTTGCCTGTGAAAAGGGACACACCGAAGTAGTGCAGTTGTTGTTAGAGACGAATGCTAATGTAGAGGCCAAAGAACAAGTGAGTATGCTGTTTGGAGTATGAGCCTCTCCTGTGCAATGTTTTATAAAACTTCGACAGGCTTGTTGAGTGGACGTGAGTGTTTTGAAGTTGCGGATGTGTGAGAGTGTACCAGTCCTGTGGATCAGGAGGCCGTAGGTGCATCATCCTCTTCCATATTACTAGAGTTTTGAAACAAAGTATTTTTGACAAACTATTGTGTCGGAAAATATCGCTTCCAGTGATCTCTGTCGAATAGTGAATATTTCTTCGCGACTGAACAATTTCTTTTTGAGATTGCAGCAGCCATATATAAGTATGCGTTTGTAGTACGAATATATATATATATATATATATATATATATATATATATATATATATATATATATATNTATGTGTAGTAGTNTAGTGTGTTAGTTGTTTGTT
>NW_014039756.1:6300-15612 GCF_001186125.1 Sphaeroforma arctica JP610 | reverse complement strand
ATGATACCAGGCTGAACGATTATTGAGGAGAACCTGTTCAGTCGTTGAGTGGGTAAAGATCGAATGTGTGGCTGGAAGTCAATTCAGTTGTCATTTGTGCCACCAACATACCCTGTTGTGACGAAGTGTATGTGCGAGGTGTGTTGACTTTGCCTTCTGAATGCTATCACTAGTAACACACACATTCTGATGTGCACGGATTGGTTAGTGATTGGCTCTTGATCAAGTCTCGTAGGAATATATATTGTGTAGGTTGCGTAACAGTATCTGCATTCTTATCATCTGTAGCGATGGTCTGTGCTGTGGTGGGTGCACAACTGCACGCCCTACTGACGTGATGTGGTTCTCACAGTACACGACTGTTTATTTATACATTCCGTCAGGGTGGATGGTCGCCACTTCATTGTGCTTGTCGGTATGGCCACAAAGAAGCGGTACAACTGCTCCTGGAGAAGGGTGCCATCGTGGACACGAAAAACAATGTAAGTAAACTGTCCTAAAGTACCACACACGCTCTGTGCATGATGCGTTTAGTCGCTCTCAGAGTTGTTCACAGCGAGTGTAGTATCTCATGGATGTGCATACGTTGAATACAATGTGAGATTTTGGGCATGTTCGCGTTGCATGTTATCATTCAATGTCCATGATGACTCTTAATCTCAGATATTGTGCAATGTGCAATTTTCGCATCAATTCTTCCCATCACTTATGTGCGATTTGTGCGTGGTTCTATGTACTCTGTTGTAGTGCTTTTTGTTTCGGTACCTACTGCCACGGCATATAAAGTCGTGTTATTGGTAGTAGTGTAATAGCATGTGATAGGGTGCACCGGACATATTTTACACATCTAGATATAGATGTACATGTATGTATGTTGCTCATATCTGGATACAAACTTTCCGCAGCACGTTCGTATAACTTGATGATACAATCTGTCAAATTGGTATACAATGCTGCTTTTCACATGTGAGAGGCGTTCATTGTGATCTGAGCTAACCAATTCTGAGAACTATATGCTGTGTCGGATGTACTTATTTGTCGATCTGTCTATTCGACATTCGAAGTACATTTACATACTGAGCAGTACAATGAAGATAAAAAAATTAAAAAAGCCCAACTTAATTCGCGTTGCCTATAGTTATGTAGTGCGTATTTACAAGATATACGAGCTGCATCCTTTCTTTGTTTATAGGTTTGCTTGTTTGTCAGGGGTACTTGTTTTGTTTGTTTGTTTGTCAGTGCGTTTGTTCAGTTGTTCGTGCGTTTGCTTGTTTATCTATTCGTTTGTTATTATTTTGTTTGTTTTTTTTGTTTATCCGTCACGAACTTCGTTCTCAATTGAGACGGTTACGCTACCTGCCTAGTGATGTTCCTTGAGTGTCATATGGGGAAGATGTGTATTTTGCAAAAAAAATATTATGCTGGATTTCTTCTATTGCGCATCAACATTTGTAGTATTTATAAGTAGTCATATGGCCAGTGCAATACTATAAAATGATGAATCGTCAAGGAGTGCCGCTGTATATACGTGCTCGAATCACTCATTGTAAACGAACACTGTATGACTGAAGTGTGTCTCCGCAATTTGATTGTATATACACGAGCTACTTGAATATCCGACTAGGTACGACCAGCTAACATTTTGATTTTATTAATGAGCATATACCTGCGGGATGGAGCAGAGAGTCTAAGAGGCACATAGTGGTACATGGTGTTTCTATATGATCTTTTAATATTATTGACCGCATCACACTCATCTGCAGCATATCACAAAGCCAAGTCATGAACTATGATTGTCGCATGCATTGTTGACACCATTGTCATACTAGCATATTTAATATGTCGTCCTTTATTTTAATGTTTGTCTGTATTTCGCCGCACTACTTGTGGTATGGCCGTGAGCGAGTTTGGGCATTGCGGAGTAGGATTGAACTATAGGCTACGTTCCGGATCTGTATATAAAAGACTATCTGCGCAATACTATCTGCATGCATATGATCTGTTGTATGCGGCAATAGAAGTGATTGGTTCTCATTGTGCGCGACTGTTTTGTTTCTTCATTCCGTCAGGGCGGATGGACGCCACTCCACTCAGCTTGTAGTAGTGGACACAGAGATGTGGCGCAGCTGCTCCTAGAGAGAGATGCCGACGTGGAGATCAATAACTGCGTATGTAAGTGGTCTTGAAGTACCACACACATCGTGTACATGGCTATATAAGTCACTCTCTGAGCTGTCAATAGTAGATGTGTCTCTGGGGGTGAATACTTTGAGCACATGGTTGGAGTTTGCGGTCGTTGTTGCAAGTTGACATTCATTGTCCATGGTAAATTTGTTTCGTCATTGTGGTGTAGGACTACACTATATGTGATATTGTAGCTATGTTTCGGATCTGCGTATGTAACGCTTTCCGTTTAACACGACCACTATCCATGTCATCTGTTACGATGATGAGTGCTGTGGTGTTTGTACCGCTGCATGCTGTCCAGAAGTGCTTTAGTTCTCACAGTGCACGGCTGTTTGTTTCTTCTTACCGTCAGCTTGGATGGACGCCACTTCACTTGGCTTGTAAGTGTGGTCACAAAGATGTGGTGTTACTGCTCCTGAAGTGGAATGCCAATTTGGAGGCCAAAAACAAAGTGAGTAAGCAGTCTTGAAGTATCACACACGTAGTGTGCACGATGTTATGAGTCATTCATAAAGTTACGAATTGAAGATGTATCTTGTGATGGGCCTACCTTTGGGTACATCGAGGGAGTGTGAGGAAGCCAGAAATGCAAAAAAACCAACTAAAGTCCGTGATGAATATCTTAATTTAGGTATTTTTAAGCATGCGTGTGCCACAGTCAATTATTCCGTCACTTTTGTGCGATTTAATGAGTAGTTCGATGTGCTCTGTCGCATTGCTTATTGGTTCGGTACTTGGGGCTATGCGGTAGTGAATGCTGGATTTTTGGAAGTACTATAGAGATTGCTGCTATTTTTGTTACATCTAGACACAGATACAGTGAGTTGGACATGACTGGATGCACAAGTTCCAGACACAGTTCGTGTCATATATGGGATGACACAATCGGTCAAGATAATGTACAACGATGGATTTCACAAGAGCGATGATTTAATTTCGACCTCAGCTATTGCATCAGTGTCAATTCTGCAAACGTTATGATATGGTACCTTGTACACACGGACTTTCTTCGGCGCAAGTGCTATAAATTACGGCGTGTCTGGTGGTTGTGGGTTGTCTATGCGTCTACCCGCGGCATTTCACGCTTTCTTGCATATTCAGCCACACAAAAATATTGCCCTTTAAATGACTTTTATAAAAAAAATACACACAGGTGGTCGTATACAAAACTGGTACACAAACATATGTATCTGCACATCGATATGTGCATTTTTACTTCGTATTCTCGAATCTAAAACCTGTTGGTCATGTGATGGATCTATTAGGTGCAGCCGTACTATCATTTTTGAATTGAAGCTCTCTATCGCATTATGAACAAGCCCGGTAGTACAGGCGTGGCTCTCCGCGATTAGATTTTAATTCTAAGAGGTACCTAAATTTACGGCTAGGTGACGACCAACTACCATTTAGTTTTCATTCTTGAACATATACCTGCGGGATGCAATAGAAAATTCAAAAGACACTCTGCGGTGCAGGGTGTGTCTATATGTTATTCCAGTATCATTGACCTCATCGTACTCGCCTGCAGAATGCCAAGTCATGAATCTGTACGATTTTCGTGTGTAGGCGATTCGTATTGTGAAATATTATCGGGTTCACTTACACTTAGCAGTTGAAGTGTTGCTGCACACGGCCTGCGTGTGTTCACAGTTGGTTTTTAATGGAAAAATGAGATTTCTTCATCCTTCTAGTTTCGAGAAATACTTTCCAATTTGATGTGAGGTCCATTGCTAGTCGTAAAAGAGTACATGTGAACTGATAGGCATGATACTCTCTTCATTTGTTGGTTCATCACTGACGAAGTTGTGACAACCGCCCGCAACATGTGCAATTGATAAGTACACCCATTTGCACGATCTCCCAATTATTCTTCCAAACTTAACGGCAAATGTGTTACCCCATTATACACTTTCAATTAGCTGGCTGTCTTAGTGAGATACTACACTGTGGTACTACGTTGATACTACAGCACTTGATGTTGAAGACTGTGGGTCATGCTTTCACGTACAGGAGCTGCTTTGGCTATTCTTTTCCGTTGTTCAAATGGGAATGACTATCGTTCTAATAGAGTGTGGATAAGAACATATGTGCATCTGATCTGTAAAAAAGTTATGATGGGTAGAGTAATGAACGTTCATTTTCCCAACGTGTAAATTACTGCATCTGCTATTCTGACAAGTTGGTTTATCACTCGTGTATTATCAACAGAGTGGGAAAACTCCACTGGATCTTTGCAATGATGATAAGATGAAGCAATTTCTACGAAAAGCAATTCAGCAGAGAGCGGACCGACAAATACAGGTAGAGCCAATACTACATCGTTTTTTCTCGCTGGGGCAGTCGTTTTTCCACATATCGAGTCGTCCCGGATAACGGACTGATGTGACTGCGACAGGAAAGCATGAAAAATGGTCATTCAATGCGGACATGATTTGTATTGGTGTACGAAATGTACGCCACCTGCATTGCGATAGTTTTTATTGCCACTCACAGAAGATGAGCGTATTGTTTGGGTTCCACAGTGCCATATAGGTATATCCTTGACTATCACTTTCTGCAAAGACTGAGTGCTAGTCCAGTATAGTACGGCTGCAGGTACTTTTGGTCTCTGATGGTTGCATCTAGAGTGTTATGAATGTTCTGCTGCTAATGTGTTTGAGAATTGAGTGATCACCATCTCCCAGTATATTGTGTGGACCGTTGTCGCGGCATTGCCAAACAACCGTTTGGCAAGTCATTTGTAACGTGCAAACGGGCAGCGCGAATATTTCCTAACATTCTCGTGCACCCTATGTAGGCTATGAAAGCGATGGAACAGCGGGAGATGGAACAGCGGCGTATAGTAAAGCGGAAGATGGAACAGCGGCAGATGAAACAGCTACAGCTAGAGAAGCGAGAGATGGAGCAGCGACTAGCGGCACAGCAAGCGGTATGGACAGGTTGCATTCCGTGTGCTTGGGGTTCAATGCGCTGCTCCGCTATATATTCTACGTGAATAGTTTGCTGCCCTAATTTCGTCCCGTTGTCAACCACCCATCGCTGGCTTAGTATTCTACACTGCCTGTACCGCATAGTACACTCGCTCATCCGCGTCCATCCATATGTATCTCTTAGCTCGAGTCTCTGAACAGATTCGCCCTGTGCGTCCATCAAGCGCGCGCTGACACTGCAGCGTTGGCGCAGCAAGCAGCGAGCGTTGCACTACCCACTGGGGACGGAGAGACACTCGTGCAGTTCATCGCCGACGTTGATGCCTGCTATCAACACACCACACACGTGCGACAGGCTCGGCAGCAGACCATCGAGCTGGTGACGCGGTGCTGTGTAGTGTTACGCGGCATGGAGAACGCCTCAGCAGCCGAGGACACGTGTGGTGACTTCAAGAGGGCGGAGGTGGCGCTAGAAACCTTCAACGCACTCCAAACAAAGATTCATGAGGCGGATAGTGTGGAGGATAGGGATGTCACTCAACGCGACCGTATGCGGCGAGAGTGTGTCGATCTGATTGAGACAGCTCTGCAACAACATCGACCGACCAATCCCAATATACAGATTGGTGTATCGGCTATCGAAGCACTTGCTGAGCTCCGAACATGTCCACCAGACCCGCTTGAGGATGATACAAATGGGTTAAATCTAGAGGATGTTCAAAGACTGTGTAGGGATGCCAGTGGTAAAGGCGTGCGGTTCGCCTGTGATCTTGGCAACGAGTCCGCCATCAGTGCTGAGTGCGATGCTACGATAGCCAATGTGCGCGAAAAGCTCGTGGGCGCGTTGTTGCGGGAGTTTGGGTACAGCGATCCTAACGCAAGTAGTAGGCGGAAGCACATGGGCGGGTGCGTAGCTGTTCTCAGTGCAGAGTTGGCCTTTCAGGAGAGAACCGCGCACAAGCTGTCGGAGCCCCAAGAACTAGTAGGTGTGTTGTGTGCGCTGGAGTCTGCGTTGGAAGCTATTGTCGCTTACTGTCAACAGGCCAATGATTTGAATGGTAGATGTGCTCAACTGAGGAGGCAGCATATCCAGTTGACTGAGGGATTGACGGCCCCTGACTTGTCGGTGGTGGAGAGTCAGCCTCAGATAAACCTAAGTATAGCAATGCAACGTAAGCAGTGGAAAGTTCGGATCCTCATGATCGATACAGACACCGAAGAAGCTGAGGTGCGAGAAAAGTGCGCAGCGTGGGAACGCGACACCAGGGCCCGCGAGAGGGCTGCTGGCCGAGAGGTGGCGGCGTGGTTGCAGTTTGTCAAGCGCCACTACCCCGAGCTAGTAAAGCATCCCAGTGTGCTACAATGCTTTACAGCGGACGAGCTGGAGTGTGCGAGGCTGGGGCTTCTGCTCAAAGGGGAAACGGAGGCCAACTACCCGGCGGGTGAACTACTGTCGGGACGGCCTGGGCGGAATGTATGGCAGCGCACGGATGCGAGTGGGAAGGATGTGGTGGTCAAGTCCTACAACCTCGCGTCGCCGGAGCATCGCTTGCACTTCCTGCGGACGTGTGCTAAGCTGGGTGCATTGCGGGGTGTGCTCAACATGGTGCCCGTGGTGGGAGTGTTTACAGAGAATGACTGGGGCCGCGTGCTCATGCCGTACTACGCGAACGGCGACCTGTCCGCGTGGATCAGCGCGTACCCGCAAAGAGATCCCGCGCTGTGTCTGCGCATGGCCCATCAGATTACGTCAGCGGTTCTGGGTCTGCACGAGCTGGACATTGTCCACTGTGACCTTAAACCCAAGAACATTTTTATAACGTCCACACATGAGGTAAATTGTATTGGTATTTAGTTGTATTCATAACAATCACGCATGAGGTGCAGATGTTGAAGTTTGTGCATACTTGCACTTTTGTAGATACACGCATACGTTCAATACCACCACCCTGTATTTGTTTAGTGTATCCAGAGGTAAATTAGAACTTGCCCACCTGGTGGCCGACAGAAATGTCTCGCATTGGACTCGTTCTCTTGAATGTTTGGTTCATTGAGGTCATTTTCTGTGCTGTGCCCGTTGATTCTGGACTACATCACTACGCAGAGCCCACACTCGACGCTATTTTGCACCCACCCCACAAATATCGCTGCTAATATTTCCTCATGCCAATCGCACCGTTATATTTTACCATTTCCTATGTCTGCTCAGCCCACCTGAATGTTTTGCATTCGGTCAGTTGTCAAGTATCGCGCTTGTTGTTCTTTATTTCACCCAGTCATCGATAGGTCCCCGCCCATATTATTACAATTCGTCTTCACTTAGGATGGTTGATTCATGTTATCTAGGACAGAACCACCCCTCCGTACTCCCGGTGGTCGTTTATGTGTTCTATCA
The DNA here is from genome assembly GCF_001186125.1 of Sphaeroforma arctica JP610. Classification (NCBI taxonomy): domain Eukaryota; class Ichthyosporea; order Ichthyophonida; genus Sphaeroforma; species Sphaeroforma arctica. The sequence goes on along the minus strand of NW_014039756.1, from coordinate 8,100 downwards.
TATCACTTCACGTACACTCCCTAAAGATTGTGCAACAAGTCAAATTGATTGGCCTAAATTAAGGAACGTATCATTGTTCACCATGCTTGAAGTCTACGACATGCCAGCTTATCATCAAAACCTCGCTCCTCCTGTATATATAGCTATCAACTTGTGCTGCAGACTATAGTTCACCTACATCTAAATGTCATCTTATTTACTGTACAGGCGTTGCTGGGTGGCTTTATCGATATACGCGACGCCAAAAGCACCGTGACATCGGCCGCGGGCACCACGCGGGAATACGCGGCCCCCGAGATCCGTTCTGAGAGTGTGAGCAAGTTCGAGAAAAGTGCGGACGTGTACTCGCTGGGGATTGTTCTGCGCGAGCTGCTCCATGGGCTGCGCGTCACGGGCATTTTTAACACCGTGACCGACGCCGGCTTTGCCAGTCTGATCCAACAAATGACAGCTGATAAGGCATCGGAGCGTCCTACGCTGACGTATGTGCTAGCGATGCCTATCTTCAGTGAGCTGCACAGTGCGCGCCTGTGTGGGGGCTGTCTGGACACCTATGCGGCGGTGGGCAGTCTCACGTGCAAGAACGGGCACGTTGTGTGCAACGACTGTGTGGACAGGGCCTTGGCGATCGACATGAATAGCATCAACCATGTCGCGCGCCACAATGGGCTGCTGCCTTGCATTATGCGAAGGAGCGGCTGCGATGGGCTGTGGGAGTTCCAAAGATATGTTTCGCATGTTACGAAGACGACTTTCGACACAGCCATATGTCTGATGAACAAACCTGAAATCCGCGCGGTGTTGTTAGAATTGAGGCGGGAGGCTGCCGAGGATCGCGAGTTCAAGCACATCGCTAACGAGATCCTACCACTGCGATGTCCGGCGATGGGACATGTGCTAGACGAGTCCTTTGACACCTGCTTCGCCTTGACTTGCGACTCGTGTCCGCGCGAAAACAGCGAGTTCTGTGCGCTATGTTGGGGAAGTTTTGGACGATACACATACTCGCATGTGGTGCGGTGTGCCCTCAACCCACGTCCAGGCCATTACTTCAACGCTATAACAGTCTTCCACGAGCTCAGACGGAAGGACCGCTCGCAGAAATTGAGGGATTACTGGGCCACGCTCCAGTTGGACGAGACTAGCAAAGAAAAGCTAGCAGAGCGTGTGCAGCCCCTACTGGACCAGTTGAAGCCTGAGGGGACGTACGACTCTATTTCCAATATCGTTGCTTAGAACCCTGGACAACCCACTGGCGGCCCATTCATCAATCGATACACATCTATAAATGAATACACATTCATAAATCGATAAATATATCCCGTTATTATGATACTACAGCGACGGCATAGTGATGGCAGCAAGGATTAAATTTAATTCATACCAAGATTGGATAGATGTTTGACGTGATTTATATCCCCAAAGGGTACATCATCGGAGTGAGCGATGGTTTTTGCGCAGTTTATTCAAGAGCATTTTGTGTCACAATTTGTGCACTAGATTATGTAAATCAGTTGCCCTGAGCACTTTACAAGCTATTGTGGACATAGTCTGTGTACGCGCCATGTAGTACCTATCCATTCATTGCAGTCATAATTCATCCCTTGAGTACCGTCCCCTTGACAGATACTCTATACCGTATTGAAATGTGTAGTATCTCCGCTATGTCGCATGTTTAATCTGTGCGATCTAAAAACGAGTAAACTTTAATCAGGCAGCCACGTGTAAGTTCTAAATTTGAGGTAAGGGAGGATTCGGTGGTAACATACACCTATATATATATATATATTCATCCATCTA
>NW_014039756.1:0-6280 GCF_001186125.1 Sphaeroforma arctica JP610 | reverse complement strand
TGACGCAAGAGAAAAGTTCTGCATGTTAGTATTGGCAATCATGTCACAAAGTGGGCACAATGGTGCCACTGTGCTTGATTGTCATTCTCTGTACGCAGCGCGACCCATTCCTAGTCTGTCGCAATTGCTACGCCACTGCAGGATATATATACAACTATATATAGTATAGGACAATTACAACATATTTATAATACAATATATAGTTATAATCTATAATTATAACAAGGTCTCTTGTATCGCTTTCAGAAGGCTATGTCTCTTGATTAGAACACTATATATGTATATATATACATGTTATAGTAATACACTGCTGACTTGCAAGGCCGCACGTTGCCATTAGAGTCACCCGCTCTTGAACTCTGTGTTTCTGTTTTTTGATGCTGTGGCGCTATGCTCGGTGTGTATCTGTAATAGGTTGTATTTTAGGAGGCTATGTATGATATCTGATTTCTATTAAAGGCAACTGACACTTCTTTAGTGAGGCACTTTCGTCATTCGTGTCAGCCACGTTCCTTTTGCGACTTGCAGTCGAGGACAGCAATAAACACTGCCCACGGCCCCACGTCCGTTGCAGCACTTCACTCTCTTACAGCGAAGTATACAACCCACTGCAATACACCATAGACTATATACCACTACAATACACCATAGAGTGTACACCACTACAATACACCTTGGACGTGAATGCAAAATTTAGTGTCTCCTCTTCTGTTAGGCGAAACTCATTTTATTACAATTACAGTACAGCACTGCTGTATGCGCATACTATTCACTTATACGTAGCAATAAAACTTCCACAAACTATTGAATGAGCATCACTGATATAATAAGAAAAGATGGCGACCATACATTATGCTAGCATAAATAGAGATCTGGACCGTGTCCGAAGATACCTCGAACAAGGAGTAGATGTCACCGATACCACCGGTCTAGTAAGTTATGAGTTCAGTCAACAATTTCAACTTGTGCAGATACTACCCTGCTGTGCAACCTGAGCATGGATATAAATAGCTATAAATTAACAATTCTCACAAGAAAAGTCATATAAGTACATGACTTGCAGACTTCGCTGAAACAACAGCCTACTGTGACTGTAATATCAGTTTCAACATTCGCGGGTGCCGAATCAGAGCATGCATACCTACCTGTAGTATACTGCCGGCAAGCTGGACACGCACAATACTTGGCACAGGTTTAGAAGCATATGCACAGGCTGCGCAGGAGTGTAGGAGGTGAGACAATCTCATGAGTTCCTATAAGAGCACCGCAGAGAGTCTGTAAGACTATCTGCTGCATACCGCAGGTGTATGCTCGATAACTAATGTAAGCGAACTGCACGTAGTCATATATTCAAGTAGCTCGTGTAAATGCAATCAAATGGTAGAGACACCGTGCTTGTTGACAAGTGTGATTTGAGTACGATAGTACAGATCTCCTCCATGTGACACCCGAGGGATATCACTAGCAGCAGCATAAGAGAACCATGCACGTGATTGACAAACAAACAATCAACAAACAAACAGACCAATAAAAATAATGACGTACCAACGAAACAATAATTCACATACAAACGAACAAACAACAATCAATAGGCTAATGAACAATCAAACGAGCAAATTTATGGGCAAACAAGCGAACAAACAAACGAACAAACAACTGAACGAACACACTTACAAACCAACAAGCATACATACAAAACCACTTACAAACAAGCAACGGTATTAACGAAAAAATGATGCAGTTTATATACCATATAAATACGTACTACATACATATCGGTGACGCGAATATAATCAGAATTTTTGTTATACTGACTTTCATTGTATGCATCACTATGTAAGTGTGCTATGGCTACTGGGTAGACGCATCGACAGATTTAAACCAGACACGCTATGAGTTCGCAGAATTGACTCAGGCGTGTCAGCTCAGAACACAGTAAACATCTCATATACGTGAACATCAGAATTGTATACCATCGTGACAGACTGTACTCCCACCATGTACCCACACGTGTACACATCACGAGATACCACTCGCTGGGAAAAAATCTGGGAATGACACATTAAACCATACACACGGCGTATAATGTACTTCAAGACCGTTTACTTACGTTGTTATTGGCCTCCACGTTGGCATTCCTCTCCAAGAGCAGCTGCACCACTTCTTTGTGGTCACTAGCACAAGCATAGTGTAGTGGCGTCCATCCATCCTGACGGGGTGAACAATTAGACAGTCGTATACCCACCAGAGCACCCGACATCTCAAAAGATGATATGCGTACAGTTCGTATTACACAGACAGCGCGTGATATACCTACTAGGAACTTAGTTACAACTTCTCAGAATTGGTCTATAGCACAAACATATGACAGAATGCACAACTGCATACGATGTAGCAGTGATATGGTTTCCAAAGTGCACGACTGTTTGAATTTTACACTCCGTCAAGATGGGACGGCACTCTATTTGTCTTGTTATAATGGCTACAAAGAAGTGGGGCAGTTGTTTTTGGAGAGGAATGTCAATGTGGAGACCGAAGTAATCGTATGTACGAGGTCATGAATTATCACACATGCCGTGTGCATGGTTCTATGATTCATTGTCTAATTTTTCGATTGTCGTGAGTGTGCATGCGTTTGGGTACATGATGCGAGTATGCTAATGTTCAAATTGCCAGTTATCATCCAAGATTCATGAAAATCGTACAGAAAATTGGAGAGACACTCGTGCAGTTTATCGCCGACGCCGATGCCTGCTACCAACACACCACACACGTGCGACAGGCACGGCAGCAGACCATCGAACTGGTGACGCGGTGCTGTGCGGTGTTGCACGACATGGAGAACGGCTCAGCAGCCGAGGGCACGTGTGTTGACCTCGAGGGGGCGGATGTGGCGCTATAAACCTTCAACGCGCGTCGGCGGAGCATCGCTCGCACTTCCTGCGGACGTGTGCTAAGCTGGGTGCGTTGCGGGGTGTGCTCAACATAGTGCCCATGGTGGGAGTGTTCACAGAGAATGAGTGGGGCCGAGTGCGCATGCCGTACTACGCGAACGGCGACCTGTCCGCGTGAATAAACGCGCACCCGCAAAGAGACCCCGCGCCGTGTCCGCGCATGGTCCATCAGATTGCGTCGGCGGTTCTGGGTCTGCACGAGCTGGACATTGTGCCTTGTGACCTCAAACCCAGGAACATTTTCATAACGTTTACGTATGAGGTAATTTGTGTTGATTTTGAGATGTATTTTATATCATCCACGCATGAGACGCATTATGTTGAAGTTAGAGGTTTTTTTTAGTGTATCTAGATGTACATTAGAACATGTCGACCTGGTAGCCGACATAACTGTCTCCCATTGGGCTCATTCTCTTGAATGTTTGGCCCATTGAGGACACCGCTTCTGTGCTGTTCATGTGAATCAGTTTTGCACTACATCACTACACACAGCCTACATTCAACGCTACCTTGCACCTACCTCACCAATGTCGCTGCTGATGTTTCCTAGTGCCACTCGCACCGATATATTCTGCCAATACCTATGTCTTCTCAGTTCCACTGAATGTTTTGCGTTCGGTCAGTTGTCAAAAGTCGCCCTTGTTGTTAGCTAATTCACCCAACCATCGATAGTACACCGCCCCATATTGAACAATGCACTTCCACATAGGTCGATTGATCCAAGTTGTATACGACACGGTACTATCAACCACCCCTTCGTGTGCCCCGTGGTCTTTTATGTGCGGTATCAGATCGTGCACCGTGTATATTCTCCCTGGACATTATGTTATATGTCAGATTGATTGAAGTCATTATCAGAGGTATCCTTGTTTGCCTTGCTGGATGGCTGCGATGTGCCAGTTTATCATATGCTCTTGCTCAAAACATACTTGATTATATTTTACCCACATCTAAATGTTGTTTTACGTTACTGTGCAGGCGTTGCTGGGTGACTTTGACGACGTGCGCGACGCCAGGAGCACTCTGACATCGGCCGCGGGCACCACGCGGGAATACGCGGCCCCCGAGATCCGTTCTGAGAGTGTGAGCAAGTTCGAGAAGATTGCGGACGTGTACTCGCTGGAGCTTGTTCTGCGCGAGCTGCTCCATGGGCTGCGCGTCATGGGCATTTTTAACACCGTGACCGACGCCGGCTTTGCCAGTCTAATCCAACAAATGACAGCTGATAAGGCATCGGAGCGTCCTACACTGACGTATGTGCTAGCGATGCCCATCTTCAGTGAGCTGCACAGTGCGCGCCTGTGTGGGGGCTGTCTGGACACCTATGCGGCGGTGGACAGTCTCACGTGCAAGAACGGACACGTTGTGTGTAACGACTGTGTGGACAGGGCTTTGGCGAACGACATGAACAACACCAACCATGTCGCGCGCAACAATGGACTGCTGCCTTGCATCATGCAGGCGAGCGGCTGTGACGGCCTATGGGATTCCAAAGTATATGCACCGCATGTGACAAAGGCGACGTTCGACCAAGCAATGTGTCTGGTGAACAAACCTGAAATCCACGCGGAGGTGTTGGTAGAATTGAGGCGGGAGGCTGCCGAGGATCGCGAGTTCAATCACATCACTAACGAGATCCTACCACTGCGATGTCCGGCGATGAGACATGTGCTAGACGAGTCCTTTGACGCCTGCTTCGCCTTGACGTGCGACTCGTGTCCGCTAACCAACAACGAGTTCTGTGCGCTGTGTTAAAGAAGTTTCGGAAGAGACACATACTCACATGTGGTGCGATGTGCCCTCAACCCACGCCCAGGCGACGTCTACAACACCATAACAGTATTTCACGAGCTCAGACGGAAGGACCGCTCACAGAAATTGAGGGATTATTGGGCCACACTCCAGTTGGACGACGCTAGCAAAGAAAAGCTGGCAAAGCGTGTGCAGCCCCTACTGGACCAGTTGAAGCCTGAGGGCACGTACGACTCTGTTTCCAATATCGTAGCTTAGAATCCTGGACAATTTATCGACGACACATTCATCAATATATACACTGCTATTAATGTATACACATTCATAAACCAATAAATGGCATAGTGTTGGCAGCAAGTATCACATTTGAATCAAAACCAATATTGAAATAGGTGTTTGACGTGGCCTGCATCCCCGATTAGCACATCATCGAAGTTAGCGATAATTTCTCCTCATTTTGTTCAAGAGCAGTTTGTATCTCACTCTGTCCACCAGCTGTGGCTTGGCCATGTATCGGGCCGTCTGGCTTTATCTCTATTGCTCTGAGCTTTTTTCAGGCTACTGAGGATCGTCTGTGCAAGCGCAGTTTGCGGTTCCCCTATCCGCTAGTAGTCCTAATTAAATTCATCGAGTACTTTACCTCTGACAACCGCCATTACCCCTTGAAGGATTGCATGTTTCATCCATCACTACTGGTCCCAACAGCCTACCTACGAATCTTGGTCTGGCGATTGTGCTGATGACATACGCTTACTGGGAATTCCTCGTTGAAGATTGCTCAGCCACGCATCGGGCCTTCTGTGTAGATCAGTTGCCCTGAGCACTAAAAAGCTTTTGTGGGCGTCTATGCACGCGCCATTTATTACCGGTCTATTCAATGTCGTCATTGATTAATCCCTTGACACCCTACACTTGACAGATACTTTAGAGACCGTATTGTATTGTGTAGTTTCTTCGTTGTCATATATTATCTGTGAGTTCCAAATACGGGCAAATTTGTAACCATGTATATTCAAGGCCAGGAGAGACTTTGTGGTGACATAGACTGAAGCCCGAATAATTTAGGCCAACGAAGTGCAACGGTTATTACGATATTTATATGAAGGCGTCCTGACTACCGCTGAGTCCCCGCTACGTCACTGTCCGAATTTCAAGCACGTGGCTTGTCGCCTTCGGGTTCATGGCATTCCTGTTTTATGTTCGGATCAAGCCGATCCTCTTCACTAGACGCAAAGAACACTAGTCTAAACGGACTCCGATTGGATTCTACAGTTTGTACTTTGCTTTTCCATTGGGTCCCGCAACTGTATCTTGTTCACTATCCACACCGATTGTATTATTTAGCGCTAGTGGTTTATTAACTTCATTGCAGCAGTGAGGCTGTATAACTATTGCCGTACAGAACACGACGCACTGCTAGTGAGTGTTGGGGAGTGGTGCGATGTTGCTAAAGGACTACAGAGAGTGGCTCGTGCGGTGTCTGATTGCCAAAGCTGTTCGGCACTATACACTGCAACGCAACAGGCGACACAAGACACGACCCATGTGGGAGCCAACTGAGAGCAACATACGTT
>NW_014039757.1:39727-41992 GCF_001186125.1 Sphaeroforma arctica JP610 | reverse complement strand
TATATACACGTACAAGAAGAGGATGTGAACACCGGTCCCAGGAAAACCACTGTACCTACCACGATATTTTGGTACCTGCGACCGCTGCTGAGACAAGCTGCGGGAGAGCGCATTTGACTAACAATCAATCAAAGGATATAAATATGCACACGCGGTGAGAACTCTCGTCGCCCGAGAATTATCTATTGAACAACAGATGAGTTACATAGGTGTAAGGTAACACTATTACCCCGGAGGACGGGTAAGGCGCGTTTGCCCACAACTGGTCGACGGTAGACGGGTAGATGAACCTACCATGGGAGAATATACATATAATGTTGCGCAAGATAAGAGCCGACGGTGCAAGTGCAACCGTATGCTTATTATAGATTCCAAAAGCGCCGTGGTCTGACTTGTTCAAGCAGTTGCTACAGTCAGAACCAGTGCTGGTTCCACGTACGCCACACACGTTCCTAAAGTGTGCCAAGTATGCATGTGGGAAGACACCGGGGGAGCACACGATGATCGCACGAGTGGGTCTACCAAACGGGTACAAACTAGACCCACTATTTTCGCAACGACTAGGGTATGCAGAACCACGACATACCGCGTACGTGAGATGTTTAGATACAGCGCGAGAGATATCGGTGGCAATGGCAGAAGCAGAGAGTCAACCAGCGGTTGAGCAAGCAACACCGGAAAAACGATAGCGCCGTACACAACTCACGCAAGCTCACCACGAACAAGGCCACCATGGAGCGACAGACCCGGTTCAACAACCCCGACAAAACGGCCATGCGTGGCTGGATGCTCTCGAATTGGAACTGAAGTCAAACGACAAGTGTGGTACATGCCTGGGTCAAGACACGCTACGTAAAGGTTTTCATCCGATGATCAGCATTGACGCACGCTACCCGTGGGACCACATACAAGTCGATTACATTCCGATGCCACTTGAGTCAAGGAGGAAGAACAATTACATCCTTCACGTGCTGGATATCGCTACAGGCTACTCAAACTTTTGAGCAACACCTGACAAGACGAAAGACGACGGTGCAGACACTAATAGAAGTTTTTGGCGAGCCTGGATTCCCGCGTGTGCTCCAGACAGACATGGGGAGCGAATTCACCAACAAGATAGTAGAACTCCTTGTCCAGGAAGTGGGTATGCCACATAAGGTGTCACCGCCAAACCGACCCCAAGTACTGGGCGCTGCCGAACGACGTAATCAGGAGATTGCACGATTCATTAGACAGTGCTGTGAAGCAGTCCCTACGGTGGGACGAACGCCTCCCGTTTACAACGCTCTATCAGAATCTTCGCATATCTCAATGTCATAAGTGCGCACCGTTCAGCGTGTATTTTGGTCGCCGCCACGTTCCGTTCGCCGATTTTACTGAGGAGTTACATGACATATAGCCGATTACGAATGATACCTGGGCTCAACGGTTGGACCAGTGCATGATACTATCCTCCCAACACTACACCACATTACTAAGAAGTACACGGGCAAACCGACGAAGACGTTCGACCGCCTGTACACTAACGACTCAGTACATTTCGACGAAGGCGACGTAGTGATGGCGCGGTATGAGGGAAGAACGACTAAGGCGATGAAGCCGCTGTTGACCTAGAATCGATCAGCGCTACGAATCGGCAAATAAAGACGGTTTCACCCCTCTAGAATTCAAAGACAGACCGGTACGCGTTGAACTCCTCCGGTTAGTGCATCGACGCACTGACCCGCCACTTAACGACGAGTTGTGGACGGAAGGTGGAGTCGAGTTCCGCCATATTATCACACACCGTACGAATGATAATACTGGGAAGATGGAATACTTGGTGCGATGGCGCGAAGGGGACCTACGTGGGAAACAGCGGAGGCATCTGACGATGCAAACGATATAGTGGCCTACCACAAGGCCGCGCAGATTTGGACACGTAAGCGTCAACGTGCACAGTTTTAATACTTTATCTTCAATATAACTTTGTTCTCGGGTATCGAGCTCAAGCTCGCGAGGTTAAATGAGCAACTCTAGCTCCCGAGTATAAACCAGCCACTCGAGCTCGCGAGGGAAAATCGTCAGCGGCTCAAGATCGCGAGGTTAAAACAGCAACTCTAGCTCCCGAGTATAAACCAGCCACTCGATCTCTTGAGTATAAAAACAGCAACTCTAGCTCCCGAGTATAAACCAGCCACTCGAGCTCGCGAGAATAAACGGTTAGCACTCGAGCTCGCGAGGGAAAATCGTCAGCGGCTCAAGCTCGCGAGGTTAAATGAGCCA
>NW_014039757.1:30873-39707 GCF_001186125.1 Sphaeroforma arctica JP610 | reverse complement strand
CTTGAGTATAAAAACAGCAACTCTAGCTCCCGAGTATAAACCAGCCACTCGAGCTCGCGAGAATAAACGGTTAGCACTCGAGCTCGCGAGGGAAAATCGTCAGCGGCTCAAGCTCGCGAGGTTAAATGAGCCACTCTAGCTTCGGAGTATAAAACAGTGAAATCAATCAAACAACTCCTTGGGCTTTGTTTTGAAACAGCGCGTTAATGGTTTGCACGGTTTCTGCCACTGGTAGGTTTTATCCGACACAAGTTCAGTCCTATATTGTACTTGCCAAACTCCTATATGCTGACACAGATGTAAAGTAGCTTCAAGGATTCAAACACGAGGGGGGGGGGGGTCAGATATATTACTTAGGGTTTATTCAGGGATATTTTCTGATTGGATATAAACCCAGTTTAGGGTTTATATTCTAGAGTGAACACATGACCTGAAGAACTGGATGATAATCAGACAATATTCAATAAATAGCCAGCGACTCACCTCTAACAAGGGGAGTACGTTGAGATATAGTTATCTACCGCGTATTTACTACAAAGTGACTGGTAGTGAACTTGTGGTTACCGGGGCAGACAGGGCAGAGACAGCCGTCGGTGCGGTAGTCGAGCAATGTGAACATGTATGTATTCGTTACAATCATAGCACAGAGCCGGATTGGTGTAGACTCGAAGCAGCGATTGAAGCTGTCGTGTCTGGTTGAAAAAATTGGTATTAAGTTTTGGATTCTGCCAATTTGGGGTTAAGTATTAATAGAAATTGGGTTCACATTCTTAATTATTACAAAATATTTATGTGCTTTTACAAAATGCAATAAAAAAACGTACAGATCGATACATAATAATGACATGGTAGCTCTGCTCCTAGCTAATAGTAGAGTAGCTAGTGACCTACAGTTAATACTACTAATATAGTAGTAGAGTCTGAACTCTGAAGACTGAAGTCTCGCTGTTGGTCTGTCACTCTCCCACAGGCCACTACTATTCACTCTCCCATACACAAGAGAGAGAAGCAAGCCCCGGCCTCCCCAGAAGGCAGTCTTCAGACTTCAAACAATTTGAATTTTTACCATGGGCGCACTATAAATAAATACACTACAATAGGAAATTCACAACTCCACACTCCACATTCCACACTCCACACTCCACAATACCCCAGCCCCCAGGCCCAGGAACCCAGCCTCCAGGCCCCGGCCTACAGGGCCCCGGCCCACAGGACCCCGGCCCACAGGACCCCGGCCCACAGGACCCCGGCCCACAGTCACACAGTCACACAGTCACACACAAACCGATTTTAGCCCCCCCAAAACCCCCCCAGCCTTCTATGACAATCTGATGAAAATGCGCTGTCGGGCACGAGGAAAAAAAAATCACATCATTCTTACCCTCACCCCAACATGTGATTTATGCGATCGGAGCATTTGTATCACAAAATAATAAATAGGCTATAAAAAGTTATAATTTAGTGCTTGATTTTGTACCATGCACCTAAAAAAGTTTTTATATAAAAAAGTATCTCCTAATATTTCAGTAAAACATTAGACCTTAAAAATACCTGAGCAACTGTATTTACTTTATTTTGTTTTTGGAAATGATTGGTGAACTATTGGTGACTGAATCCTCTGGAATTTATCCTCAAGAGTCAGGCAGCTGTGCGCCTGATCGCGCGCCTGACCGAACTTGATTCTCGGTCAGACTTAGTACGAATGTCTTTATACGGCACTGGTGACAATAAAAGTATTAACCACCCCAGGGCCAGTTTCCTACCAGTCGCATACTTGTACTTTTTCGAATTTAATTTGCTTAAATATAGGTGTATTAATGTAATTAGCGTGATTTTAAGCCCTTGTGAAATGTGTTTGTTAATTGCCGGTTTGATTGTTATCTGTCGGCTGAAAACGCTCGACTTAAAATGTTAGATATTGTAGCGCGGATACAACCCATTCGTTGCACTTATGCTAGGTCCTTGTCGGTCTTAAGGACTTGACATATATTAGCAGTTAGACACATGTATATAGGCGTCCTCTGTCTTAGCTATTGCTTCGGATTCGCCCATGGTTTTACAGTTGACACTATTCTTGTCTAACATACGACGACCTCTCCTCTGAGGCCGACTAAGAACTAATACAAGTGCAATAAATGGGCTAATATCACGCTAATTACATCTTAAAAGCAAAGAAAACTCAAAAAAAGTAAAAGTACAAGACTGGTAGGGAACTGGGCCAGAGATGGTTAATATTTTTATTGTCACCAGTGCCGTATAAAAACATTCGTCTGTAGAGTGTAGACTGTAGTAGAAGACGAAGAGTCAGAATATTTTTTTTAAATAGTACTTCAAAAGCAGTCTCAGACTCTCAGTGACGACTATACTCTGAGTCTGTATGTATTCTTTACTCTGTACTCCGTAGTCTGTAGACTCTGTAGTCTGCTGTTTTCAAACAAATATTTGATATTTTGACCAATTCTGATGCAAACGGAAATAAAAAAGGACTATTCCGAGTTTTTGACAACGACAATTAAACGAATTTTGTTTCCTGTGAGTTTCCTCTCGCGTGTTCTGAGTTCTGACGGGCTGACGGCTGACAATTGACCAACACATCGCAGCCTTTATAAAATTGAACACACTAAAAGTCTGAATTATTTTCCGTTTACTCTTTTGCTATTACATATTTATAAAAAAACAAAAAAACATCAAGAGCAAAAAGGCGGAGCGAGTAGCGACTAGCGAGAGCGACTAGCGAGTTAGCGACAGGTCACTTTTTTAATGTTTTTAACAAATAGGTCCGGTTCGTTGCTTTTTTTAGTATAAACTAAACTTTGAAAAATATTCGCCTAGGAGGCGGGAAAGGTCAAGGATTCGCAATTTCACAAAGTTACAAGTGAAGGGGTAAACTTCCAAATCAATTGGACCGTTCAGTCGTTCACTCTAAAAAGTTTTTTTTGTTTTTAACAAATAGACAATGTGATTTTTGTCATACATAAATACATAGCTCTCTAAATTGAATAGAGAGTGTGTGTGTGTTTTCCACGGGCCACCTGATCTTCTGAGTCCGGACTCCAGAGTCCAAGGCTCCAGGGCCCAGGCTGCCAACCCTACGGACTACACCCGCTACTAGTAGAGCATGATAGGTTTACTGTAGAGGCCATAAACTAACAAAGTGCTCTCAAATACGTAAAATACATGTAATATTTGTGGCTGCGGTCGTATCGGAATAGTACGTTTACTATTTCGGGACAAATATTCAAAGAAATGTCTTGAGGAGCCGTGTGTAGGACTGTAGGCCTGGATATCACACGAACAGACACCACAGTCACACTCATATTAACTGTTTTAAAAATATAGAAAAATGAGACTCGAGACTCGAGACACGAGACATAGTGCCGCAGTGACGCAGCCCAACTGATGGAGCCCCGCAGGTGGATATTTAGTAACAAAATTAAAAATATAAATAGGCAAATAAATACATAGCCGACACTCGACAGTCCTTTTTTTTTAATAGATTTATTGAATTCTGTATTTACTTATTTTTAAATATATATAAATTTAAAATAAACAAACAATAACAAATGTATAATATTCACGTTTTCGTGATAAATTGATAAATTATGTCATTGTGAGCACAATTTCCAATGTTTTTACCGGCCGAGCTCGTCGCCTCTCATCCATTGTCAACGGCAAAGACTCCTTGTGGTATTTATTATCAGTATGTACCAGACTTCAATTCGTACCTCACTTTTGGTGTAAACGTAGTACGTTTTGTTAACGTTCAGGTTTGAAACCGTTTCCCGTTTTCAGGTAGCTTACTGGCAGCCAATTCTTAAAATCAATTTTGGTTGGTTGTAGCTTATATGGCCTAATTAACAGCTGCTATGTTTTGTTTAGAAAATCTGTCCAACTATAAACAAGTCAACAAATATTTTGGTGAAATATAGTTGGCGAATTATGCCAAATATAAGGGAGGGCACAAACCAAGACCCCTATAACGTATGAGAACGTAGTACGTTTTACGTTAACGTATCAATTTGAAAGCGTATTTACGTATTACGAATTGAAGTCTGGTATGTACTATGTACTATTCAGTAGATGATGGTCGTACGACGTGCAGTCGTACACTTATACGGTTTAGTGTATACGGCTATCCACACATGTGCGAGGCTGTGCCCTGGGCGGCTGGGTCCCTGTGTGTTCCCCTGTTCCTGTGTCTCTATAACTAAAGTGCTGAACACTCGGTCACTCTCAGTGAACACGAGTTTTCAAATTCAAATTGTTTGACTTTTTACTATTGTTGTCTACTCTATACTTTACTCTCTGACACTAGGTATACGCTTGTCTTTGCTCATATTTTTCTTAATACTGTTTGTTTTTATTTGCTTTTAAAAACAAATTGTGTATGTATCTGTGGCAATTTGTGTTCGCCTCACTGTTCGGCCTCTGCGGTTCTGACTTCAGTGGCCCGCCTAACGGCTCATGCCTCACGGCTCAACGACTTTTTTTATGTTTTGGTGGTTTTTTACAACAAAAGAAGAAAACGCAAACAAAATCTCAATCTTCAGCTGGGTCTGGACTCTGGACCATCAGAATTGAGAATTCTCCGAGAGCCGCCTCAAAAATTATGTTTGAATTTAGGAGGCTATGTTTATGTATATATACTTCCTGTTTGTTACTTCTGGATCTCATTCCATTAAACACAGATCGTACTCCATTGCTACTTCGGATATCTTCCGACTATCTCACAATCATGAGTTCGCTTCAAAAGATGAACACGAGATTCAACGACTCTGTCGTGGGCCGATACTTTAAGGTCGCTGAAAGAGGTTCCACGCTCACTACCGAGATACGAGCTGGTTTTACCACCTTTCTAACGATGGCGTATATTCTTGCGGTAAATCCTTCAATCATCGGTGACACTGGTGGCCCTTGTGTTACGATGGCTGCCGAGGCAGGTACAGACATCGACCCGGAATGTTTAGCAGACTTCAAGAAAGACTTGGTGGTCGCCACAGCAGTTGCATCACTTATTGCCTGTTTACTAATGGGTATGGTGGCGCGCCTACCTTTCATGCTAATGCCTGGAATGGGCATGAATGCTTACTTCGCTTACCAGGTAGTCGGTTATATGGGAAGCGGTTCAATTCCATACGAAACTGCACTAACAGCAGTGTTTGTTGAAGGACTGATCTTTCTGTTTTTGGCCGTTACCGGATTGAGACAGTATATTGCGGAACTCATTCCTAGACCAGTCCGCATAGCGACAAGCGCGGGTATAGGAATGTTTTTGGCATTCATTGGTTTCCAGACATCGAATGGAATTGGCCTAGTAACTGCTGATCCGGCTACTTTAGTAACTCTTGGCGGATGTGCGCCTGAGAATCGTAGTAGTGAATTCCCAGTAACTTGCGAAACGAAGTTAGATTCGCCATATTTGTGGATTGGTTTGATGGGTCTTTTCATCATGGGTTTGCTAAGTGTGAGAAAATGGGACCTAAGTTTGTTCTTAGGTATCGTATTTGTCACGTGCATATCATGGATTCCGTATACATCATTCTCTCAGTTCCCCGACACCGTGTTAGGTAACGATAGGCTCGATTACTTCAAGCAAGTGATCGACTTTCACAGTATCAGCATGACGGCTGGCGCGCTCGACTTTGAATTCGATAACGCGCAGATGTGGCTAGCTCTCCTTACATTCCTTTACGTCGACCTTTTGGACACTACCGGCACCTTGTACTCGCTGTGTAAGTTTGCTGGGTTTATCGACGAGTCGGATTCTGTTGATTTCGAAGGCAGTTACGCTGCATTTTCCGTTGATGCTGTAGCTACCATCATTGGCTCTACACTTGGTCTCTCGCCCGTCACAACCGCGAGTGAGTCTGGATCGGGTATAGTTGCGGGTGGTCGTACTGGTATTGTGGCGCTAGTAGGTGTGGTTATGTTTTCCTTGTCCTGCTTCTTCGCACCTATCATCGTTAACATTCCAGTGTGGGCCACGGGACCTGCACTGATCATGGTGGGTGTGCTGATGTCGAGAGCTCTGGCTGATGTCGACTGGGAGGATCCTCTGGAAGCCATTCCTGCGTTTGTCACAGCCACTTTGATGCCCTTCACCTATTCCATTGCATATGGTCTCATTGGCGGTATTCTTGTGTACGTTGTGCTGTATACCACCAACGTAGCATGGGATTGGTCTATGTGGGCATTCTACTGGCTCGTTAACAAGGTATTCAAAGCTGAGTGGGAAATGCCCGAGAAAGGTCAGACTCCCATTCCTCGTATGGCGAAGAATCGTCTTCCTCACTCATTTGAGTCATGGAACAAACAGGAAACTGCGAAACAACGCGCTGCTCTTTCTATGAAGGAATTGGACCCCGAGGGTAGTGCCGACGTTGTAACCGTTACCTCAAAAAAGGACAAAGAGGGTGAGAAGGTCGATGACCTGGCGGTAGACGAAATAGAAACAGTTATCACAATCTAGAAGTAGATAATATACATTGTACAATATTAGTGAAACTCGCCCGAAATATCATATATCCCGGCTGCTGAGAAGAAATGCAGTGCAAGAACTTCAGTTTACAGCACTCTGAGGATAATAAACTACCAACCAAACGATTCGTACGGACTTCGCACTTTTATCGCGATCCGCTTGTTCACGTATAATATTTGAGCCTTCAGCAATGCTTGATAAACTACGCCCGATAATTTGAAGTCTATCTACACATTGTGCACCGGAAGACATACTTGTGTGACTATGTTAGCCAATTTCTTATAAATGTGGTCTGTATTAGTTTATTCTTTGCAACTATTCTACTCTGGTTTAAAATCGGTCACCAGATCACAATACGATCTACTCTCCCGTAAAATAAGAGTGCTCGACTGTATCATCCTCGGAGAATTAGTGTAGTATGTGGGACCGCCTCTGAATCTACCTTGAACGAAATTGCATTTTCTTATTCAGAGCATATGATAGTTGAACTTGCACAATGTTTGAACAAAACTGATACTTCACGTTCATGACTTGTGTGCATGACTACCCTTGACTGTGTATGTGTAAATCTTACAGGGCTTGCAATACGAGTGTAAGGTATCCATGTGCAGTACCAAAAACGTTACTGCGCATTCGTAGCTCCCTTTAGGCTTTGGGTGTGTTGCCAGACCCCCGCATTGAAGCAGCCCCGGCGCTAACCAAACCGGGCACATCCAACGAAAAGTAGGGTTTAGTAGACCACTTCACTATGGTCCCAAACTATTTTCTAATGGACAGGACCGGGAGACTTCCGGCCGGTCGTCTATGGACGTTGCATTTCTCCAAACAACTGTAGGGAATACCCAAAAGTAAGAGAAACAACCTATTGGAAGGCGCCTTGTTACACTGGATGTTGCATACCCCGGTTCGTTCGTACGTACTTGGTTAGCTAAAGTCTTCATCGATACTGAAAACATGAGCTTTGATGGGGATAGGTATGGAAAATTCGTTTGTTCCAGGTGCAGCTTCCGGCCCCGGACACATCACCTAGCTTTATCTCTCTTAACCTCCGGTATCCGCAAAGCGGTGACGCATCCGATGAACAGAAACAGCGCCGTCAGCAAGATCGGATATGCTGGGTTGCTATGTACGAGTTTCCTAATTTTGTTGCAGAATAAATGGGGGTTTAAAAAAAAGAGCAGGTAGACTACATACGGCTACCGATCTAATTCAGGGAGTGTAAAGACCGCAGTTATGTATCTGTAATATTTCCATGTCGGGCAAAACGGGTATAGTCCGACGCTGGTCCTATTGCATTCAATTCGGCTCCACACAAACGACACATATTCTGAGTGACTGCATGACGCACATATATCCATACATATTCTGAGTGACTGTATGACGCACTTATATCTATGAAGACCATACACTAGTGATGAATGCAGGACAAGTGTGAGCACCCTTTTCTTGTATGCATTCACGGTCCCGTTTCTCTGCGTGTTTTTGTTTTGTTTTGCAGTCCACATCTCGGTAGGGACTTTTGTTAAGCACCACACCCTTCTGACACGGTTAGTACACACAGCACCCCATAACATCACTAAGACAATCCGCAAGATATACCCACATAAACAGAGCTCTATAGACCTCTGAGTGTAACCTCCATTACATACAGTATACACAACACCCCATAACATCACTATGACAATCCGCAAAATACACCCACATAAACAGAGCCTTATAGACCTCTGAGTGCAACCTCCAGTATATACAGTATACACAACACCCCATAACATCACCAAGACAATCCATAAAGTACACCCACATAAACAGACCCCTATAGACCTCTGAGTGCAACCTCCAGTATATACAGTATACACAACACCCCATAACATCACCAAGACAATCCGCAAAGTACACCCACATAAACAGAGCCCTATAGACCTCTGAGTGCAACCTCCAGTATATACAGTATACACAACACCCCATAACATCCATCACCAAGACAATCCGTAAAGTACACCCACATAAACAGAGCCCTATAGACCTCTGAGTGCAACCTCCAGTCTATACAGCGGGATTGTCACTCACCCGAATGTCGTTGTGGCGACGATAGACGCTATCCTGCCCAGTACTGTGAGTAACCCGAAACCTGTACTCCGCACATCGGCTGGAAACTGCTCTGATCTGTAGCAGCCAGATAAGGAACAAATAGACTGGTTAATGCATGATATAGGCACCATGTAGTAGTAGCAAGACATCCATAGCCTAGATAGTGAATAAATTTTATATATATATATATATATATATATACATATATACATATATATATATATATATATATATATATATATATATATATACTACACACATATAATAG
>NW_014039757.1:25868-30853 GCF_001186125.1 Sphaeroforma arctica JP610 | reverse complement strand
ACCACACAACTATATATATATATATATTAGTGTGTGTGTTGTATTATATATATATTATAGTAAGTAATAAATAATATAGTCTAATAATTAAATTTAGTAATATTTATATATATATATATATATATATATATATGGCAAGACATCAATAGCCTAGCTAGTGCATGACATAGGCACTCAATAGTAGTAGTAAGATATTAATACCCTAGTCAGTGCCTCAGGGTTAGGATATATTAGAACTTAAGAACAAACACTAGTGGCACACAACCACCTCCTGTTACGCGAAAATGTTGAACTTAGGCGTCAACTAGCCACAATAAATGCGGCAAGTAAGCGAACGTGTGTGTGCCCCAAACGCAGTACAAACTAAGACGATCAACATGTGCTTGCATTACAGATGGCTATACGTGTCAAAACGTTTAAAGGCGGAAGAATAAACGTTACGGATGTTCTCACATTACGGTTCAATCTGGATTTACGGTCAGTGTGGAGCAAGTAGGCCCACACTGTACATACCAGATATGTACTGACTGACAGAGACAACGCCTAGTATACGCAACGTACGGAATGATTCCTAGTAGATCACACGCACGGGAGTAGATCAAAAGACATCCATGACGCAGCCCCTTGTGAGCGTGGGTGGCTAGGAAACACACGGGCTATACGTCACACCACCAGACACCAGCATACTTGACGACCGACCTTGCAACCATGCATCGCCGAACAAACTAACCCACTAAAAGCACATACGATATAATATCCAGCGAGTTCCACCCGGCCACACTCACGCCCGTGAAGATGGCCGACATCAGCACTATAGACTCAGAGGTACGCACAAAGGGAATGAACACCGCAGCAACCCCACTCAATCCCATGGACACAGCAAGTGTAGGGCCTACAGAAGGAAGTGGGTGAGAGATGGCTTTGAGTGCCATGTGAATGATACACCATCCCATGGACACAGCAAGTGTAGGGCCTACAGAAGAAAGTGGGTGAGAGATGGCTATGAGTGCCATGTAATGGTAGACATAGAATGAACCTACGTAAGTACTATAGACATGGGACCTACGCAAGTACTTTGTGATGGTAGACATGGACATGCTTAAGCGGATGAAGGAGACTACTATGGGTGTCATGATACAGTGGAAGTGGGCAGTGACTAAATCTGTAGAGACCCACTGACAACGTATACGCGAGTGATTGTGCCATAGCGATGAGAAAAGGGCTCTATGCGCTGCTCACCAATCTCTACAGCCAAGTAGCCTAGGTACTCGCATGGTAACATATATCAGCACAATAAGAAGAAACATGTACACACACGGTCCCAAAGGAAACATATGAACACACCATATAGACAATGGCCCACTGTCTCAACACTCGCATGGTAACAAACATAAGCACAATCATAAGCACAATCATAAGAAACAATGTACACACACAGCCCCAAAGGAAACATACGAACACAACATATAGACAATGACCCACTGTTTGAAAGGGCACACACATACCTCGGCCTATGTAGTCCACTGTGTACGCCGACAGCACATTCGCAGGCAACTGAGCTATAGCGATGAGAAACGTGCTCTCGTAGATGCTCATGCTGCTCTCCAGCGTCCCAAAGCGGATCTTGAAGTACGCGGGAAACCAGGAGGTTAGTCCGTAGTAGCCGTAGGACAGCGTGATCCACAGCAGGCTCATATTGAGTGTGGTGCGTCGCAGAGGCTGGCGCAGCAGCTTGCGATAGAGGTGCAGCGGGTCTGTGTTCTCGGGTGGGGGTGGGGGGTGGTTGTCGTTGTCGCTGGGAGGGGGTGGGTCTGAGTAGGCTGTGGGATATACGCGAGTTGGAACGTGTCAGAGGCGGGAAGGGGGGGGAGGGGGGTTTGTGTTCAGATACTTGATATAATTTAGGGTTTTCTAAACCCTAAACCCTGAAACAGAGAGTGTGAAAACCGAAGAACTCTGTGTGGGGGTTTAAATCTGATGTGTGTGAACGAAATTGGACAGCGTGGGATGTGTGTTGTAGTCCATAGTAGATGGGTGACTGTGAAAGGTGTGGTATGACGTGCGGGTAGAGTACCATTGTACGATAAGGTTTCCTTGAGCACTGGAGAACTGTTGTAGAGTATATCTACCCCAGCAGTAGGTAGCCTATGAACACAAGTCATGCTCATGTTGGAGTGGGTGTTGTGTATGAGGATGGCGAGCGGCATATGTGCATATACCACGCATACGTTAGCGTCCTCACACATCTTGCATGGACATCTGCCATGAAACACAGTACATATATACACAGCTACCACGCATACTTTTAGCATCTTACCAATTCTTGTACAAACGTCTACCATAAAACACAGTACACATAAACATATCTACCACACATACGTTAGCATCCTCCCACATATAACACAGTACACACATACACATACACCACACATACGTCGTGTACTAAAGGAGGTGCGCCGCAAGGGAACGTCTACCAGGGGCGCAAGTTCTGAAGTGTTAACTGTGTCGTCTGTAGTGTTTTGTGTGATGGGGTCATGCCCAAAGGTGGCGTATAGTTCGCGCGGAAGGGTCTCTCCACAGTTGATCTCATGGACGACTGTGATGGGGTGGTTGTATTGGAGAGAGAAGATGCTGAGTCTCATTTGCTGCCATACGCGAGTAGTCTGATGTAATCAGCTACATACGTCATATGTATATATATATATATATACATATATATATATATATTCATATATACATATATACATATATACATATATATAAATATTAATAAAAAACGACACTTCCGCTATCATTTTATATGTATTCAATACAACGTACCACTCAATATGTCCCATGCTTCGTTGTAGCGGCCTGAGTTGTAGTAGAACAACGGCGAGTCGTAGAAGAATCCCAGGCCCATGGCTGAGAAGAACGCCGGTCCTCCGGTCAGTAGCAGAAACATGCGCCAACTCTGATAGATCGGGTGCATATGCGGATAAGAGTACACTTTGCAGACATGCGAAAGTAAGACGGAAGACGTGTGTAGGTAAAGGATAGGTTCAGCATCCTGCACTCATACCAGGTGAGACGTAAGACGTGTGTTGGTAAAATAGGTCAGGGAAGCGGACTCATACCAGGTGTGAATGGGCCAACTCTGATAGATCAGGTGCATATGCGGAGGAGATCACACATTGCAGGCATGCCAAAATGAGACGGAAGACGTGTGTTGGTAAAGGATAGGTTTGGGTTCCTGCACTCATACCAGGTGTGAGTGTGCCACATAGCAGCGGTATGGGCCGTGTGTTTGTGTGTGTAAGTGTACATGCACGTCATCTGTAGGTAAGACTGTGGGGAAACCCCAATCCCTTCAATAGGTAAAGCTGCGGGAAAACCCCAATCTCTTCAGTAGGTAAGGCTGTGAGAAATACCTAATATATTTAGTAGGAAAAGCTGTGAGAAAAACCCGATCACTTACGTACCTACTTCGGAATGGGCGCGTGGTATCTTTTCAAAATAAAAGAAATTGTGTGTCGAGTACAATCAATTCACTGATTGGTGTACTGAGTAGAAAAATGCTTATGTGTATTGTTTGATGTATATGTATACTATTTGATGGATATGTGAATATTTAATATACAACTTGATGCATATGTATACTACTTGATGTTTATGTATACTATTTATATACTACTTGATGTATATGTATACTATTTATATACTACTTGATGTATATGTATACTATTTATATACTACTTGATGTATATGTATACTATTTATATACTACTTGATGTATATGTATACTATTTATATACTACTTGATGTATATGTATACTATTTATATACTACTTGATGTATATGTATACTATTTGATATACTACTTGATGTATATGTATACTATTTGATATATACATATACTATTTGATATATATATGTATACTGTCTGATATGTTTGTATACTGTTCAATGCATATGTATGCTTATAGCATACATGGGCTTGATGAGTCATACAATGCTCTATTTATAGATGAGCCTACGCACCTGAGCCTCTGCCCTGGTTGCCAGTCCTTCCTGCCACATCAGGACACACGCTTAGCCTAGCAGTGTTGACATGTACACTACCACAATCTCAACAAGAGCGCATCCCAGTATATAAATAGAAGCCAATTAGATCGTTCAGTATATAAATAGAAGCCATTCAGATCGTCGTGCGAACATACCGTGTACTCCATGCCGTTAATTGTGAAGTAGACTCGCTCGCTCGGAATAATATACCAAGCCAGGGCAGCGACAAATATGGACCCCACCATCCAGAAGCTGTATGTGTTGTGTTTGAGTGGAATGGGCAACTTCTGTGATATATACTTAGTATAGAATATGTACATGCAGTATACTTAGAATAGAGTACATACATGCATGTAGCTAATTCAGAAGCTGTATGTGTTGTGTTTGAGTGGAGTGGGAGACTTCTGTGATATATACGTAGTATAGAGTATGTACATGGAATATACTTAGTAAAGAGTGTGGACATGCATGTAGCTAATTCCGTAGACACAATATGAACAGCACAGCATATGAGTAACTACCCTTATCCTCAACACACCCCTCCATCAACAACCCATACACTGTATCTGTGTTTCTCTTGCACATACTCTCGGTACAACACTTACGAGGCCAAGATGACGACATACTGCCCACGCTTAGCAACCGGCAAACACTCGGAGAAGAAAGTGAACACCAATGGGATGGTACCACCCACACCCACCCCGGAAAGGAACTGGAAGAGCATCAATAGGCCTACAGAAGGCGCCATCTGCAGGTGCAAATGTAAATAAAATAGACGGATGAGCGCATTATATATATATATATATATAATATATAGATAATAGTATATATATATATATATATATATATATATATATATATATAAATAATAATAATATAGTAATATATATATATATATATATATATATATATATATATATATTATTATATATATATATATA
>NW_014039757.1:24250-25804 GCF_001186125.1 Sphaeroforma arctica JP610 | reverse complement strand
ATATATATATATATATATATGTATATATATATATATATAATATATATATATATATAATATATATATATATTATATATATAATATAAATATATATATATATATATATATATAGCATAATTATCGCCTTCCGTTAGACAGTATTCAAATCATATCTTCTTTACCTTAATAAACATGCGTACACACAGCAACATATCATCGTTTTCTCGCCCTTTGACATTGTCTATACTCTGATCTTTTTCCATAGAAACATCGCATACAACTATATTTAACACTATGTCTACACATCCCCCTTATACACACAGACCTGCAGCCTTTCCTTCACTCCGTTGTAATCTACACCAGCATCGCACTACACCTGTTATATATCATACCGCACACACACACACACCCTACACCTGATATATACCATACCACATACACACACCTTACACCTAATATATATATCATACCACACACATACACACACACCCTACACCTGATATATATCATACCACATACACACACCCTACACCCAATATATACCATACCACACACACCCACCGACATCAGCAGGCCCTTCTCTTCGTCTGAAATGTTAAGCGTCGCACTCGCATTCGGAATGACAAACGATAGTGATGTCACTGCCACACTGTCGCTTGCGTTGATGCAGCCTGGATTGGACAATTAGTGTGATTTACTTCCGAATTAATGCGATTCGGGACAAAAGTAGTGTGATTCGGCTCGAAATTAGTTCGCCTTGACCACGATGACCTGTGGCATAGGGCGTACCAGTTCTATAGCACGGGAAGACGTGATTTCAAATCAGGGGCACCCATTGTTTCAGATGAAGTGCGAGACGATCATACACATAGTCGCGTCGAAATGGCCTGGGAGAAATTAGTGCGAATAAATTCGATATTAACGTTCAAACTATGCACATAGCACAAAAGGAATATACACGCTTTAGGGGATATCATTATAACTATGAACATACCACAAACGACTATACACTCTTTTAATGGAGTACAGCTAATGTAGCTAATTTAAACTATGGACATACCACAAACGATTGTCAGCATCTTGTGGTACGGACCCCAGGCCACAGATGACATGACCCTTTCATAGCGCCCACTCATTCTGAACCGTAGACCTAAGTAGCAGGAGAGCGATATATATTCTAAGACATCGACTAGGGTAGGTAAGTTTACTAAGCCGGTACGGTGACCTCGAAAGGCACAGATGGGAAATAAAAAAGAAGTACATAGATTAAAGCTATGGATGTACTAGTGGTATGAGAGATATTTATGACTACACAACAGCGCCACCTGACAATCAGACAAGCACAGATGTCCATTCGAGCAGTTTGCAGCTCATCGAGTAGCCTAAACGTAAAGCGACCAAATGATATATACATATATATACATACATACATACATACATACATACATACATACATACATACATACACACACATATATATATATATATATAATGCACTTACACATACATACTTAAATACCTACGTACATACATACATACATAAATACATTCATATATACATGCATACATACTTAC
>NW_014039757.1:17058-19558 GCF_001186125.1 Sphaeroforma arctica JP610 | reverse complement strand
CTTGGTATACCCGCACATACATTCAAACGTGTACACGCAAATCGTTTAACGTTTTATACACACAATCTACGGATATGTGGCAGTAACCAGCTTTGTTCTGCTTGGTTATGTAGACCTTATATGTATTAACGTACGCATGCATACATGCATGCATACATACATACATACATACATACATACATACATACATACATACATACGTACATACATACATACATGCATGTATGCATGCATGCATACATATATACATACATACAGACATATATACATACATACATACATACATACATACATACACACACACAACCTGGCACTTGCACGCTCATCCTTCAAGCCTATCTGCGGACAAATACGTGCACGTGACAGGAAGTCATCTGCTCTATGCCGGAGTGGGGGATATCTGTGTCTTTATCTACACCCATATATATCCCAACACATAAACACACCGTTTATATATCCCAACGCAGAAACACACCTTTTCCCAATGTATTTGTTGAATCATCTGTGCGAAGTTACCTGATTTACAGCTTCTCTGGGCTTAAAGGTGGGCTTAAAACCCTAAAATCCTAAAACCTTAGAATTTTAAAACCCTATGGCAAGACCCCTGTTGCTTCATGCGCATGCCGGTACATTCTTACACACACAGACACCTTCTCTAAACCATTGAGCTGATAATCTATACGCTCCCCCAAGCGATATATCTTACGTATCATAACATTAGGATATGTGGACTGTATATACATACACACGTACATACCTACACACCCACACACGGTCTTCGTGCACACATGTACATAGTACACACTCGTATGCTTGTATCTATGACACGTACCTGTGGCAGAAACCAATCTTCCCCTTGCTGAGATATCTGGACTATATAGATATAGACATGCACACCACACTCACGGGACTATATATACATAGGCATGCATACACGCACACACTCCCGTCCTCATGCATACACGTACATACTACACACTCGTATGAAACTCATATGCTTGTATTGACTACATGTACCTGTGGCAGAAATCAATTTTCCCCATGCTGAGATATGTGGGAAACTCATTTGCTTGTATTGACTACATATGCCTGTGGCAGAAATCAATCTTCCCCATGCTGGGTTACGTAGACTCAGTCCTAACGGAGACACCGGCAGCCTTCCGCACGGCCTACCGCTCATTCTTGACAGCGCTGAAAGCGTCAGACACTCCGCTGGTCACGGAATCGGTAGGTGGCCCGAACAGGGGTAGCGTTTGTCGGTGGGCAAATGTGTGAGCTGTGTGTTTGCACGCGTATATGTTCTTGCGTGAACATACAGTTCCTCATATAGGTAGTATATATATATATATATATATGTGTGTGTGTGTGTGTGTGTGTGAGTGTATGTCTCACCATGTGTAGATACGCGAGTCAGCTCTATTCACCCACCCATCTGATTGCCTGGCTGCTCAGTTGTTCATAGTGCCAGTAGATGCAGCACCCTTGGTGACAGTCTGCTGATGCACACACACATGTAGTTGGGGGTGTGTGTGTCTGGGTGTTGTGCTGTAACGCTTCCGTTATTGCTCAGTCACTACTTCGATGAGCTATGTACAACCGGGGATTGGGTTATTCTGGTGTCCTTATTCGAATACCCTATGTTCATATGCACATCCATTGCGTTGCGTGTATATTGGTTATAGACCTATGTACTAGTTTATCTACGTATGACCTGTTGTGTACCTATTCGAATGCCCTATGTTCATATACACACACATTGCAATGCGTGTGTATTGGTTGTAGACGTATGCACTAGTTTATCTACGTAAGACCTGTTGTGTCCTTATTCGTATGCCCTATGTTTATATACACACACATTGCAAAGCGTGTGTATTGGTTATAGACGTATGTACTAGTTTATCTATGTAAGACCTGTTGTGTACCTATGTTTTTACACACACACATTGCAAGGCGTGTGCATTGGTTATAGACGTATGTACTAGTTCATCTACGTAAGACCTGTTGTGTACCTATTCGAATGCCCTATGTTTATATACACACACATTGCAATGCGTGTGTATTGGTTATAGACGTATGTACTAGTTTATCTACGTAAGACCTAGTGCAGAGCCTCGGGGCAAAGAGGTGTTATCCAGGTCGGGTGTAGTCGAACGGAACGAATACCTGAACATAGCAAAACTTATATGTGTGTGTTTTAAACACATATGTATGTGTTTTAAATATATATGCGTGTGTTTAAAAATATATGCGTGTGTTTATATGCGTGTGTTTTAAACATATATGTGTGTGTTTTGCCCATAATTATTGTGATACAGATATTGAATTTGATATTCACACAGACTCAAATGGATGTCAACCCAGCCACAAAGTTCCTGCCGTTCACAGACACTTTCGAAGCCATATTGAAAAAGAATGTGGACTCGCACCAGCAGCAGAAAAAGCAGCCACCTAAGGTACTTAAAAGTACTATATATTATTATTATTATTATTATTATTATAT
>NW_014039757.1:9935-13509 GCF_001186125.1 Sphaeroforma arctica JP610 | reverse complement strand
TAAAACGACCGAGGACGCCCCCTACAGACACAGATACACCTACACTCTCACGTACAAGCATATACACACTAACACGAGCACCCACAAACCACCCCATGCTCTTCAATGCACAGATGAAGTCCTTCGCAGAGGGAGCCAAAGCACAGAAACTACGAGACAAGGCCCTTAAAATGACCGTAGACGCACCTCCGGATTCAAACACGACCTCAGGAAACGAACGCAAAAGTGTGGCTGAGTCTCGCAGAGAGTTTCTGCAGGCCAGACGAGCGGGTGGCAAGAAAAGCCCCAGCAGTCAGGTCACTTCAGGCGAAGACAGTGCAAAAGGTATGTGTGTATGTATGTATGTATGTACGTATGTATTTGTGTATGTATGTCTGTGTGTATCTATGTGTGTATCTATGAATCTATGTATCTTTGTATCTATGTATCTGTATGCATGTATGTAGGTATGTATCTATATATATATATATATACATATATATATATATATATATATATCTAGACTCAACGTCGCAAATTGTGCAATACTTGTATTCAACCCTCTGCACTACCTCACTACAACCTAAGTCTCAATCGCAGTGTTCAGCCGTGTTACTAAACATTGGTGCTTTAGTATAATCCGCTAACTTAGCCCATGTGTCTGCCAATATCTACTGCGTGTGCACTAGTTATTGCACCATATTTAATATATCCAATATAATCGTATGAATATATCGAAGTGTGTTCTATTTTTGGAATGCCACAGATGATGTGTCACCGGGCGAGACACGCAAAGCCAAAGAAAAACGCAATTGGGACGGTGGTGCCGGAAATAAGAAAGCAGTCAAGATGAAAGATCTTGACAGATCCACACAGGTGTGTCTGATCTATACACGTTCACATGCCCTGTATGTCTTATGTATATATATATATATATATATAACATAAATATGCCATGTAAGGACGCTCAGTAACATATCTACCCACCTACAATCCCAGTTAACTGATGAGCAACGGGCAGCTCAAGAACAAGAAGAGGTTGAAAAGCTGCTGCAAGGGGTTGGCTGTGAAGGAGGAGGAGACATCCACACCATTGGTGACGGCATGGAGGACAGTGAAGAAGAAGGCAGCGAAGGTGTGTGACTGTGTGATACAACATGTGCTCAGGTGCTCAGGGTTTAGGGTTGGGTTGTATTAACCGAAATGTGCCGCGCGTTGTAGAACGGGCGTGTGGGTTGCATGGTTGTGTGTCTTACTATTATGATAAGATGTTAAGACATGTATGTCTAAGCAAACAACCTTGTTGGTATCAAAGCATCCTTGACTGTGGTGTATATACATTCTTAATACACACATACGTGCATTGGATGGCGTGTACATAAGCATTCTTCGTATATATGTATATGTATATATATATATATGCATATGTATGTCTATGTGTAGTTGTGTACTCAACACTGTCCACGTTTGTTCTCTTACACAGACGAGGTGAACACACCCGCAGCTGCGGAGGGGAAGGGCTTTTTTGCGAATCTGTTCGATGGACTGACCGGAAATAAAGCCCTCACACGGGACGATATAGACGCAGCACTCACACAGTATAGAGAACATCTCGTGGGCAAGAATGTGGCCAGTGATGTCGCTATGGAACTATGCAAAGGTATGCAAATTGACATACGGTAGGTGTAAGTGTAAGTGTATGTATATGCATATGTATATGTATATGTATATGTCTACATATTTATTTATTTCTGAATATATATATATATATATACATGTGTGTGTGTGTGCATGTATGTATATATATTTATATATATATAACAACCAGGACAATCACATTTATCTGCCAATTTGTCGCCCTCGCATCCTTGGCATATTTAGTATAATAGTGCACCCATCTTTCAGATCAAACACCAAACACCTGAAGTCTTGTGGTCTCTGCATGTGTCATCAATTTACTCATGGCAACTATTTTGATCAAGTGTATGTAATGTATACGAAATAGTTTGATTGGGGCAGCACCCCTTCATCCTATCATACTCCCTTGTGGGCGTGTCATTTTGTGGATGTACATGCATATAATACACCTTTGTGTGTGTGCGTCATTTTGTGGATGTATATGCATATAATACACACTTGGTGTGTGTGCGTCATTTTGTTGATGTATATGCATATAATACACACTTGTGTGTGTGCATCCTTTTTTGGATGTATATGCATATAATACACACTTGTGTGTGTGTCTTTCTTTGTAAGTGTATTTTTATATAATACACACTTGTGTGTGTGCTTTTCTTTGTAAGTGTATTTATATAATACACACTTGTGTGTGTGCTTCACTTTGTAAGTGCATTTGTATATAATACACACTTGTGTGCGTGTCTCGCTTTGTATGTTATTGATATGCTGCTGTGTTGTACATGACCTTGTCGTGCACAGGTATTGAAGAGAATCTGGTGGGCACCAAGATGTCCACCATTCGAGGCGTCAAGCGGACAGTACGAGAGTCACTACAGGCGTCCTTAAATAGAATTCTCTCGTCAAATCGAAGGTACGGTATATATATATATATATATATATATTGTATACCGATATAACGAGAACATAGACTGCAATGTAGCGCGTAGTGTAAAGTAGTGTTTAATCTATAGATGACGAGTGACGGACTGCAGACGAGGCCGGGGGCACCTATAACAAAATTTAAAATGCATTGTAAAAATAGATTTGGGCACTCGGGAGATGTTGTGTCAGCAATCAGAGGGAACTGACAATGGGCAGTATCTAGTCAAGACTATATATGACAAGGTTATGGGATGATCAGTCCTCATAATCATGTACGCTATTATACTGCTATATATATATATATATATATATATATATATGTATGTATGTATGTATATAATGTGTGCGTTGTGCGTTGTGTGTACATACATACACATGTACGTATATCTGTGCATATTAAATATATGGACTGATCAATATCTACGTATACAATCGCTGAATCTGTCTAGGTTAAATCAATTGAATAGTTGTGTTATAGTTGTGCTATTGAATGTGTATTTTTCGGTGCAGCTTGGGGAGTAGGCTGCCCTAGCTCAGACTCTAACCATGGCCCAAACTCAAGAGACTTCTTACTTTTCTCAGGTATTATAGAGTAGTTGATACTCTATTTTCTCGATAGCGCATCCCAATCAGACATACACACCTATTCTATATATGGTAATTCTTACCTACCATGGCACTCCAGAGTGGATATAATCCGTGACATTCAATTGGCCAATGCGGGTGAGCTGGGCGCGGGCAAGCGGCCGTATGTCATTGCGTTCTGTGGCGTTAACGGGGTCGGCAAAAGCACAAATCTTGCCAAGGTGAGCGTATATACACGTCTTCAGGGTACAGGACTATACAAGTTTGCACGGTTCTGTTTGGAGTTCTCGCCAGTATGAGCTGCACTACGTGGTATATATATATATATATTATATTTGTATGTATGTATGTATGTATGTATGTATGTACGTATGTACGTATGCATGTAAGTATGTATATATAATATATATATATATGTGTGTGTGTGTGTGTGTTTGTATATATATAT
>NW_014039757.1:7034-9657 GCF_001186125.1 Sphaeroforma arctica JP610 | reverse complement strand
TATATATAAACATACACGTAAACATAAACATAATATATACACACACACAAACATATATATATATATATATGGGCGGGTGATTGGATGTGTTGGGTTGTGGGAAAGTGGAGTGCTCCTTTCCAATATCGGCGTGTGGGCCAATGCACCTGGTCTGGCTGAATTGGGTTGTGTTTGCACCTCGTCTGTGATTCATCAGAGAGTACGTTTAAGTTGCAGTGGCTGCTAGGATATCTAGTCGTGTCGGTGTTCTTGAGGGTATTAGTTGGTGTTCGGGTGTGAGCAATGTTCTGCTCTATAGTTAGACTTAAGCCATAGCACTCGGTTGGCCAGGACTTATTCTGTCCCATTGAGAAGCCTATACCCATGCGTGCTCTATGAGATGCTAGCTACTTCAACAGTGTGCTTGTATATAGTACCAAGATCTGTCTGTGCACCTGTTGTCCTGTGATTGGTTCCTTACAGAGTCTGATTTGTCCTGTCCTAATTATTATATTTTGGGCCCTGGTCTCAGTGACTTGCCAGGTGAGTGTCCTTCCGCAGACCTCACTCCGTCTCGCACGTCACTTCCTAGGTGTGCCACTGACTGCTGCATATCAATCTGGGACTGATTGTCACCTGCACAAGTCTTATTCCGTCACGTGTTTATTTTCTCATGCGCCCAGTCTTATTCCGTCACGTGTTTATTTTCTCATGCGCCCAGTCTTATTCCGTCACGTGTTTACTATCCCAGGTGTGCCACTGGCGGCTGCATATCAATCTGGGACTGATTGTCACCTGCACAAGTCTTATTCTCTCACATGTTTATTTTCTCATGCGCCTAATCTTATTCCGTCACGTGTTTACTATCCCAGGTGTGCCACTCGTTGCTGCATATCAATCTGGGACTGATTGTCACCTGCACAAGTCTTATTCCGTCACATGTTTATTTTCTCATGCGCCTAGTCTTATTCCATCACGTGTTTATTATCCCAGGTGTGCTACTGGCTGCTGCATAACAACCTGACCGTAACCATTGCGGCGTGTGACACATTCCGTGCTGGTGCTGTGGAGCAGTTGCGAGTGCACCAGAGCGCTCTACGACAGACCATCAGCGATCCCTCTCAGGTATGTGTGTACTGTATGTGTATTTTATATTGTATGTGTATGTGTGTACTGTATGTGTATTTTATATTGTATGCGTATGTGTGTGCTTTGTGTGTATTGGATATTGTATGAGTGCATGTGTGCAACACAACAAAGTCCACTTCAGTCCATCTGTCGTCGTTCGTAAGTATGACTAACTGAGTACATTCATTCAACAGATGTACCTGCCTGAACTCATACTCTATCTTCTCAAGTGCAACTGTATGTATATTCAAATATGTATATATATATGTGTGTGTGTGTGTGTGTATGTGTGTGTGTTTGTGTATATCTGGGTCTGGGTATGTGTGTGAGTATGTATCTATGTATTTATGCATGTATCTATATATCTATACATCTATGTATCTATGTATCCATGTATGTAGTACGTATGTATATACGTACGTACGTGAGTACATATGTACGTATGTATCTATCTATATCTATCTATATATCTATCATACCTTACGCTTAAAACGTACAATACGTTAACTTCAAATGCCTCTCTATGTTCAACAGGTGGAACTCTTTGACAGTGGGTATGGAAAGGATGCTGCTGGTGTCGCCGCTGGCGCTGTCAAACAAGGTTAGCTACATGCAAGTAGAGTATATGTATGTATGTACGTATGTATGTATATGTACCTGCTTTTAGAGACCTGTATGTATATGTAACTACTACTCCTAGATACTTGCGTGTACATAAAACGCAAAACCTTGTCTGGTGTGTGTTATATAACACCCTGCGTATATGGGCTATTCCTTGCAGGCTGCCACTCATACTCAGACACCCAAAAGGTTACAAGCGGATGTGTTGCGCTTGTGACTATGAGTATATTTGGAACACTAATACACTGTGCGTGTGCACAGTGTTTGTGGACCTAATACACTGAGCATTCAGAAAATAAAGTTTGGTCCTTGTTACAGCGGTATTGTTGTGCCGAGGCAGGTACTGTTGATCGCTCCGGAGAGTGCTTGTGAGGATATTAGGGTGTTCTCTTAAAATATTTGTCTCTTTCATGTATGTGTACCACATTGTCCTTTTGAGGTGTTTATGTATATCGGGAATATCATATCACACACTCGTGTAGATTAACTGCATATAGTCACAGGTATTTATTACTATATATATCTATATATATATATATATATATATATATTATGTATATACATAAATAATGTCATAGTACCTGTGACTATGTACACGTGTGTGTATGTACGTATATGTATATATATATATATATGTGTGTGTGTGTGTGTGTGTGTATGTGAGTGTGTGTGTATGTACATTTATTTAACACACATATATATAAAAGAACATACTTGTAACATTCATATTCAACTTGTGTGTAGCCACCGCCATGCAGCGTAACGTAGTTTTGATCGACACCGCAGGCCGAATGCAGAATAATGTGCCACTTATGCGATCTCTCGCTAAGGTAAGATTCTTGATCATCTGTGGGTATATGCATAAATGGTATTAGATATATGTATATGTAAATGT